>NW_017674035.1:0-99664 GCF_001879085.1 Nicotiana attenuata
ACCAAAATGTCACAAACATTGGACTACCAAGTTGTGACAAGTTTTCATTCTCGAAGCTTATGTATTAGGAACAACTTCTAATGTTTATATAATATGAATATCCATATTATCAAAAAAAAGAGATTAGATAGTATATATTTTAGTCTGTGTCTTCCCGCTTGTGTTAGCTTTCATTTAGGATTTTCCTAGGACGAAGATTATTTTAGCCCGAAAAACTATTCATATCCGATGGCCATAAACGTGTACAAAATTTATATATTTTTTGAATATAACATACAAAATATATATATATATATATATATATATATATATATTCCGGCTATTATTTCGAAAACAGCTATACAATGTCATTTTTCCATTTTCCTCTCTAATTCTTGTAGGGAAGGCCTGAATTCATATAGTAAAAATTGCACGGGGCGCCCTATTTGGTCGCCCCCATTTAACCTATACCCATTTTTTTAACAAGTTTTAACTTGTACCCACTTTTTAAACAACTTCAGCCCCCTTTCCCTCCTCCTTCTCCTCCTTCGTTTTCTTCTTCTTCTTTCTTCTGTTGCTGTTGGTGCTGCTATGAAACTTCAGTTCATGGGATGATTGCCATAAGTATATTTATCAGATTATTTAAAAATAAATTATAGATAATTACGTAAGTTAGTAGACAATAATTTGTGAATATTTTCACGTAATTCTGCTCTTTTCACGTTTATTATTTCCAAAATTTATGATTTAGATATTGTTGGCAATCTGATTATTTTATAGTAGTAATACACTATGAAAGAATAAGGTGATTATTTATCTAGTATGTTAGAAAGCTTTTTCAAAAACTTCAGCTTATATACTGCTGAAGTTTTTACAAATGAATTAAATAACTTCAGCATCTTCTGCTGAAATTTTTGAAAAAGCTTATCCAGGACCAAAACACTTCAGCTTATATAGTGCTGAAGTTTTTACAAATGAACTAAATAACTTCAGCATCTTTTGCTGAAGTTTTTGAAAAAGCTTATTCAGGACAAAAAAACTTCAGCTTATTTTGTGCTGAAGTTTTTACAAATGAACTAAATAACTTCAGCATCTTCTACTGAAGTTTTTGAAAAAGTTTTATGACAAAACTAATGAATCCAGGACAAAAAGCCTTCAGCTATTTTAGTGCAGAAGTTTTTACAAATGAACTAAATAACTTCAGCATCTTATCCAGGACAAAAAAACTTCAGCGTATTGCCTTTGCTACTTTCAGGCCCGTCTACTAGAATGCTGAAGTTTTGCGTGATTGCCTTTGCTACTTCAACCCCGTATGCTGAAGTTACGCGAAAAAGTGGGTACGCTTGCAATTTTTTTTGCAAAGCGGGCACAAGTTAAAATGTGACCCAAAAAGCGGGTATAGATGCAAATCCCCCATTCATATAGCACCCTCATTAGCGAGAGGCCCAAGGTCAAAAAGCGTCGTGGGCCTTCCTAATAACTTGAGGCCCAAAATTCTTATAATTAAAATACTCAATCAGCAACAAATATAAAAGGGGGATTTGCAGCCGTACCCTATATTTGTGTCACCTTTTAACATGTATCCTATTTTAAAAATTATTGATTTGGTAGTCAGTTGACAAAAAATCCGTAATAATATGACACTTAAACCCCTGATAAATCGTGTGATCTGCAGCGTCATTCATGAAAAAAGATCTCCTCCTCTCCTCTCAACAGCTTTATCAAAAAACCAGAAACTTCATGCTAATGTAGCATGAAGTTGTTTCGTGTTGAAGATAAAACTTCATGCTAATATAGTATGAATTTGTTTTACATTGAAGCTAAAACTTCATGCTAATGCATGCTGAAGTTATTTATCCTGCAGTCTACAGTTTTCTCATGAGCGCTGAAGTTATTTAGTTTATTTGCTAAAACTTCAGTTTAAACATGCTAAAGTTATTTGGTTCATTTGCGAAAACTTCAGACTAAACATGATTAAGTTTTTGTCTTGCATTATGTAATTTTCTAATGAGTTTTTGCTAATGCATGCTGAAGTTATTTAGTTCATTTGCTAAAACTTCAGTTTAAACATGTTGCAGTTATTTAGTTCATTTGCGAAAACTTCATGTCAAAACATGCTTAAGTTTTTGTCTTACAGTATGTAATTTTTTAATGAGTTTTTGCTAATGCATGCTGAAGTTATTTAGTTTATTTGCTAAAACTTCAGACTAAACATGCTTAAATTATTTAGTTCATTATGCTTACGTTATTTAGTTAATTTGCTAAATCTTCAGATTAAACATGCTTAAGTTATTTAGTTCATTTGCTAAAACTTCATGCCAAAACATGCTGAAGTTTTGTCCTGCAGTCTACAGTTTTGTCAATAGTCCTGAAGGGCAAAATCATCTTTTTAAAATACTTTTAACAAAAAAATGGGTACGGATACACACGAAAAAAATAAAACGGGTATAAGTTAAAAGGGGGCGACCAAATTGAGCGCCCTATGCAATTTCTACCATATAAAATGCTATGGGGTGCATAGTTAGCAGTGGCGTAGCCACACATAGAGTTAGAACACCTTTTATTATTTGAAAATTATATTGACATATAGAAAAGTATAATATGTATACAAAAAAAGAAAAAATACTTCTTATAAACCTACATTAAACCTTGAACACCCTTCACAAAATTTCTGACTTCGCGAATTCAAATAAATTTCAAGGTAATTGCCAAATGATAACTTAGAAAATCAGATGAACCTTCATTCTCGTTTTGTTCAAATTTCCTTTTATAATTCCTTACCTTGTGCTTTGTCCTGTTTGGTTATCCACAAACTCTCGTTATCCAACGTATTGTTGCGCCGTCCCTCGTCACTTCTTTTTCTTTTGGTATGCATTATTCCTAGTGCATCAATCTTGACACGTATGGTTCGTGAAAATACAGTTATGACTAAGAAACCATAAATTGAGCCATATTTTTATTTGATAAGATGACTATTGTCCACCTAGGTTCTTTTTCTCCATCATTAATGCTGTTTATATTTTTAAAAAATATAAAAACTTTGACACATGCCATGTAAAATAAAGGAGTGACAAATAAACGACTCTACACTCTAACACACGCTTGCTAATAACTCGGCCCAATTAACAATTTATCTAAACTTATTTTTGTATGGGTCCAAATTTGACAATCACGACCATTATCGAATAGGATGAGGAACGAGGTTATCATGATGCACCATCTGATGGTCGTCGTGGTGAAAAGTACGACTGAGGGCGGTCAGTCGATGCATAACGTCCACGATAGTGTAAAATTTAGTGAGAGACGGTAAGAATATGCTTTTCGAATATTCTCTATGTTGTACTTTTTAGAATTTTTGGGAGATGGTCCCATATAAATAAGAAGGGTAAGTAAAGAAGAGGAGGAGAGAAAAAAGACAAAAGAACACTTTGTAAAAGAATCATCTGAGATTGAATGCAAAAGCAATCTTGTTCATCAGAGAAGATCCTAAGATTCCCAAATCATCTCACATTTATTCTCCCTTACACCGCTTGCATCTGTGACGGTTCTATTGTGCATTTAAGTCTTCACATTTATGAGCATTTATTCGATTTGAATAAATTTGTTATATCATTCATCTTGTTTACTCCTTCCATCATTTGATCTAGGTTTTATTGTGCTTGACTAAGATTGACCTCATCATTATTATCAATTGTTTTAAACGAAAAGGTTTTGACATCTTTTGGTCAAACAATTTGGCGCCGTCTGTGGGGATTTCTTCAATTTAGATTGCAGTTTCATCTAGATCATAGAAAGGGATAATCAACTCTTCCTAGCTTTGCACAAACTAACAATGGCAGGGAAAGGAGATACAAGGCTAAAAGCAATAGTAGGTGTCACAACCAACATCCTGAATACCATCAACGAAGATAGCAGGGAAGATAACGAAAATGGGACATCCAACACCACACCCAGGGGAGACACTTCACCTCTCCCGTACGAAAGCATAACTGCATCGCGCGAGAAGGAAGCCTCCCCATCTAAAACAAGAGAGGCACCACCGGCAGTGAGAAGACTACTGGAAGAATGGCTAACAAGTACTCTGAACAACATACTTGATAAACCTGCCCAAAAGGATAACAGAGATATTGCACATGTAGATGTCACGATGATCGCTGATGAGTGAGATGTCCCACATACAGGTAACACTCATATTGCTGTTGATGCAGGTAATGACGCGCTCGCAACTGTTTTAAAGAAAATGGAGGAGATGAAAAATGAGAATAAGGCGCTCCGTGACCAGATGAAGGAACACCAAGAGAGGGTTGACAAAATACCAGGCGCCCCAAAATTGTTACCAAAACGGGACGTTGGTCGATTCATCGAGCAACCATACAATGAAGAAGCGGCCCCCTACGCCATTCCAAAGACCTTCAAAATGCCACCATACCTGAAGATATATGACGCTACTACCGATCCAGAAAATCATATCATCCACTACGTCATAGCCGTAAAAGGTAACGATCTTTCGAAAGAACAGGTACCATCGGTGCTACTGAAAAAGTTCGGCGAAACCCTAACAGGGGAGCCCTGACCTGGTACTCCCAACTACCGGCACGTTCGATAGCAACATTCAAAGAAATGGCAGACAAGTTTGTCACCACCCATGCAGGAGCCAAAAAGGCAGAAGCCAGAGTAAACGACATATTTGCCGTTAGGCAGATGCACGGCGAGGGACTCAGGGACTTCTTAGATCAGCTCAACAGGGTGAGAATGAGCTTGCCAAATGTGTCAGAGGGAATGGCGGTAGCAGCCTTCCAGAACGGATTAAACAGGAACGGTTCGAGAGCGACCGAAAAATTGTTAAGCATGCTCATGAAATACCCTCCAACCACTTGGGAAGAAATACATAACGCCTACTGCGCCGAGGTAAGAGCCGACGAGGACGACCTTAACGGTCCGATCCAACGGTTAACGTCAGTTCAAACTGAAGCAAGGAAAGATAGTCGCAACGACGGTCGAAAAGATCAGTCGGGGCCCCATCTCGACCGAGAAAGGCATCAGCCCTACGTCAGGACATCTATCCCACCTCCTCCGCGGCACACGGATGCTCCTTCTCGACGTGCAGTGCCACATCGACATGAGAAAGGTATGCCTCCGCTCCTATCTTCTCACAATTTTTGTCTCTCCTTCAAAAATTGTGTACGCACTAGAGAAACTCGGTACAAAGGTACAATGGCTGCAAAAGATGAAGTCCGACCCAAGCACTCGGAAATTGAACGCTCTCTGCAAATTCCACCAGGAAAGGGGTCACAAAACCGAAGATTGCATAGAACTGCGGCAGGAGGTAGTGAGAATGCTAAATCAGGGACACCTGAAAGAATTGATGAGCGATCTAGGACGGGCTGACTTTGCCCGCGGACGCGAACAACCCCAGGGACCTCCAAAACCGCTTTCTCCCGTTCGCACCATACAGATGATCATCGGCGGGGGCGATGACACAATAATTAATCATGTAAAGTTCACCACCACACATAAACTCAAACGGTCGATCACTCAGGAACGGTATGATGACCTCGAAGATAGTATCGTCTTCGATAAGTCAGATACCGACGGTTTGTCTTTCCCTCACTACGATGCTCTTGTTATCACTTTGCGTATTGCAGATACTGATGTAAAAAGAATAATAGTAGATGACGGGAGCGGCGCGTGTATTATCTATCCTCGAGTCCTCGTACAGATGAGACTCGAAGATAAAATAATTTTGCGTTGCATAACACTAACAGGTTTTAATAATGCAGTCGAGCAGACTTCTGGAGAGATAGTGCTACCCGTCCTAGCCGAAGGAGTCACCCTGGAAATGACATTTCACGCCATGGACCAAGAAACAACCTACGCTATCATAGGGCGCCCGCGGATACACGCCATGCGAGCAGTCCCGTCCAGTCTCTATCAAGTAATCAAGTTTCCTACTCCATGGGGGTGTTCAGCATCCGGGGCAAACAACGCACCGCATAGGAATGTTATCGCATCGCCCAGGATTGCGCCCACACCCAACAACTAAAAGGGGCAAGTGCAGAAGCATAGCAATCAGCGATGTCGGGAACCAAACTTGACGTACGGGCAGACGTTATCAAGGACCCCGACATCATGGAAGCATCCGAGTCGACAATAGAGGATCTCGATCCCATCCTACTAAACGGACAATAACAACACACAAAAAGGCTTATATCGGGCACAACCTCTCGGAACCAGGTAAGTTTCGTAAATTCTTAACTGACAATGTCGATCTGTTTTCCTTCTCCCATGAAGATATGCCAGGTATCCCGAAAGATATCGCCACGCATAAACTGGATGTTGACCCCCTCTACCCGCCAGTGCGGCAAACAATAAAGAAGTTCAACATCGCAATCAACGAAGCCATCAGCTAAGAAGTCGATAAGTTGCTCGCAAATGGCTCCGTCCGAGAGTCAAAATATCCCTAGTGGGTCACCAATGTAGTCATGGTAAAGAAGAAAAATGTAAAGTGGCGGATGTGTGTAGATTTCACAGACCTAAACAAGGCATGCCCAAAAGACTCCTTTCCATTGCCACACATCGGCCAACTCATCGACGCAACAGCAGGACATGAGTTGCTAAGCTTCTTAGATGCCTACTCGGGTTACAACCAGATCCTCATGGAGGAAGAAGACCAGGAGAAAACCACATTCATCACTCACCAAGGAACGTACTACTATAAGGTCATGTTGTTCGGACTAAAGAATGCAGGGGCGACGTACCAGAGATTGGTCACCAAGATGTTCAAAGACCAACTCGGCAAAATAATGGAAGTCTACATCGACGACATGCTGGTTAAGTCAAAAAGGAAAGAAGATCATATCGATCATCTGAAGGAAGCCTTCGACATATTAAGGCAGTATGGTATGAAACTAAACCCCGAAAAATACGCCTTTGGCGTAACCTCGGGCAAATTCCTCGGTTTCCTAGTATCGCAAAGAGGCATCGAGGTCAACCCAAATTAGATTAAGGCCATCGAAAGAATACCGGAAATGTTAACCAGCAAAAAACAGGTACAAAAACTGACAGGTCGGATAGACGCCCTGTCGAGGTTCATCTCACGGTCGTCAGACAGGTGTCATAAATTTTTCAGTGTGATGAAGAAAGATAACAGGCTCCAGTGGAATTCAGAGTGTGTCGACGCCCTGAGAAAACTGAAAACCTACTTGTCCTCACCACTGTTACTCGCCAAGGTAGATCCAGGCGAATGCCTCCTTGTCTACCTAGCCATCTCCGAAGTCGCGGTGAGCGATGTTTTGGTCCGTGAAAACAAAGGTACGCAATCTCCGATTTACTATATCAGCAAAACTTTAGGACGCCGAAACGAGGTATCCCCACCTTGAAAAATTGGCTCTGGCGCTGGTCGTAGCTTCACGTAAGCTTAGACCACATTTTCATTATCACCCCATAAAGGTGGTGACGACTTTTCCCCTCAGGAGCATCCTGCACAAACCCGAGTTGTCGGGTAGGTTGGCCAAATGGGCCATAGAATTGAGAGAGCACGATATAACATATCAACCGCGAACTGCGATAAAATCACAAGTACTCACCGACTTTGTCGCTGACTTCAGTGCGAAAATACTGTTTGAGGTCGAGCAAGAAGCGCTTCATGCCTCCCCTGGGCGACCCAACCTTTGGGTCCTCTACATCGATGGTGCATCCAACGCGTCGGGATCTGGATTGGGACTCTACTCGAAGTCGCAACGGGCGAAGTGATTCGCCAATCCATACGGTGCCCTGAAATGACTAACAATTAGGCCGAGTATGAGGCCGTAATTGCAGGATTAAAATTGTCCCTCAAATATGGTGCACGACGAGTCATCCTCCGCTGCGACTCTCAACTTGTCGTAAACCAAGTTACTGGGACTTTCCAGATCAAGGAGCAGAGGCTACAAAAATACCAGACCGAAATCCACAAGCTGGTACCAGAATTCAACGAATGCCGACTCGACCAAATACCACAGGCGCAAAACATCGAATCAGACGATCTCGCCAAGCTGGCAGTAGCAACTAAAAATATCACCAAGGAGAACGTGGTCACCCTCCTCCACTCATCAATAGACCAAGTCGAGGTACATTCTGTAAATTTAACTTGGGGTTGGCGCAACCGCATCATATTATATTTGCAGGAGGGAACACTCCCGCAAGATAAAAAAGAAGCCAAAAAGCTTCGAATACAAGCGGCCAGGTACAGCCTCATAAACCACGACCTTTACAAAAATACGTTCGGCGGTCCTNGACGGCGTCCTCCACCTTTCCTACGTTCACGCTCGATCTCCATGATAAGGGTCTAGTATGAAAAGCAAAGTTAAAACAAAGAAATAGGCTAAGGATACAAAAATGGATCCGACAACAAAAATAAAAGAGAGAAGCTTTTTTACCTGTAGAGCCATGCCGGAAACGCTCTGTGACAACTCTGCATCACTCATCGCCTTAAGTGTCGCGCTCTCAGGAGAAGAGCACAAAGGGGCAAACACCGACGCCACCTGATCACAGTTCGACAACAAGTCGTAGTCTCTAGGGATGACTATGTGTCGATCAGAACCCTCCGCCCGCACTTCTACACGAGTGTGACACTCCAAGAACTCTTGTACATCTTCAGGGTCAATGTCCGAACCCGAGCCGTCACCCTCGGCGTGTACGCCTCCTCCAATAGCAGATGATGCTCCGCCCTCGGTAGAGCGTGCAGATCCCCCTCCTTGGTATATTCCTTCGGTCCGGGGAGACCTTCTAGCCAAAA
This sequence comes from Nicotiana attenuata, assembly GCF_001879085.1. Lineage (NCBI taxonomy): Eukaryota > Viridiplantae > Streptophyta > Magnoliopsida > Solanales > Solanaceae > Nicotiana > Nicotiana attenuata. The sequence goes on from NW_017674035.1 coordinate 8,756, forward strand.
TGGCATCCGCCATAAAAACAGGCACCGGTGCCGTCTCCGACGCACCAGTTCTGCTCATTCCAGCATCAGTGGCAACTTTCTTCCCAAGTTCTACCCTCCTCCTTTTTCTCGATAAAGATTCGTCCCCATTGGAGGGCTCGTCCACAAGGTGATAGACGGGTCAGGAGGAGATCTCATCCCGAACAATCATGTCATGANAGGGAAAGAATAGCCGATCACAAAGGGGTATATATAAAAGGCATAATATCCCGATCTGTGGACATCTGCGAAGTCCCTCCCGGCCGGAACCATCTCGACATGGGAAGGAATGTTATACATAGATCGAAGGTCATCTATGTGAGCCTGCTCAGTCTCAGAAATCACCGGAGCAGGAGAAGGAACAGGCTCTTTAAGGAAATCATTCCGAGACATGGGGTTTCTCGGTAGTATCTCCTCCATGGTGGGAAGGTTGTCCCCTTCCTCTACCGCCACATCCTCACCACCAGGGGGAAGTGCTATGGAAAGCGGGGTAGCATCAGAAATCTCTTTGTGGGAATGATGTGTTCTAAGCATCTCGATAGCAGAGGGTATATTGATAAAACAAAGAACGATGAACGGAAGAAGGTGAAGAGAAAAATCACGAAAGTAGAGCTAAAGATACGAGAAGAGATGGCCAAAGAAGATAACACATACACTAGAAAGGAAATGATCGAAAGTTTTTGAAAGAACCAAACCTTCATCTATTTATAAGGTTTGGATGGCGCCAGAATCGAAGCAAAAGGCTGCCAGTGGCACCAAAATCGAAGCGACAAGCCAATTGGTCTCTACCTCGGGAAGACGCGCAATGATGACGCACGTGAGAGTGACGTCATTTCCCAATATGCTGCACTATCCGGAATACCGTAGATTGCGTCGCTCTTTCGTTATTGATCAAACCGTTACGATCTAACCGCCAAATTTCTCCGCGGGTATAGGCGACGTCCGCTTATCAAGGACGCACGGGGCCGCGACCTCAACAAGCGGAGGGACTAACTGTATGGGTCCAAATTTGGCAACCACGACCATTACCGAGTAGGATGAGGAACGAGGTTATCATGATGCACCGTCTGATGGTCGTCGTGGTGAAAGGTACGACTGAGGGCGGTCAGTCGATGCATAACGTCCACGACAGTGTAAATTTAGTGAGAGACAGTAAGAATATGCTTTTCGAATATTCTCTATGTTGTACTTTTTAGGGTTTTTGGGAGATGGTCCCTTATAAATAAGAAGGGTAAGTAATAAAGAAGAGGGGGGAGAGGAAAAAAGATAAAAGAACACTTTGTAAAAGAATCATCTGAGATTGAATGCAAAAGCAATCTTGTTCATCAGAGGAGATCCTAAGATTCCCCAATCATCTCACATTTATTCTCCCTTACACTGCTTGCATCTGTGACGGTTCTATCGTGCATTTAAGTCTTCACATTTATGAGCATTTATTCGATTTGAATAGACTCGTTATATCATTCATCTTGTTTACTCCTTCCATCATTTGATCTAGATTTTATTGTGCTTGACTAAGATTGACCTCATCATTATTATCAATTGTTTTAATCGAAAAGGTTTTGACATCTTTTGGTCAAACAATTTTTCGTATTAATAATTTCATTTATTATACACAATTATCTGTAGTTTTTTTTTTTTTGAAGATTTGATTGTGCAAAAGAAATTAATTACGAGTATTACTAACTTATAGTGAAATTCCTGATTTAGCCTATTGATTTTGATTTCTTATGCATTCATAAACTGTACATATTTTTATATGTCCTGTATGCCAACGCGGCTACGCCATTATCACATCCGTACATTACGATTCCACTCTCTTCCCGTACAACTACCCCTTGTTGATTTTCACACTAGCTAGCCCCCTTATAAAATCACTAGTACTAGACTTGGGTTTTCTTCTCTGTTTCCAAATTGATTCTCAACAGGAGTGATTTTGGGCACAATGCGTAAGGTAAGACATGAAATTGGTTCTCCATTATTCCACCGTTCTCGATTATTTCTCACATTTTTATTTAAGCGATTGACTGAAAATGATGTTATTGACATAAGAACAAGCAAAATGAAGGAGAGATGAAGAGCGACAAGCAGCAGAAGAAGGAAGGAGAAAAGAATGAAGGAAAGATGAAGAGCCAAGAGCAGCAGAAGAAGGAAGGAGGCAACTTGACCGTGGTTTTGAAAGTTGATTTTCACTGCGATGGTTGCACCCTTAAGATTATCAAAGCCGTTCGAAGTTTTGAAGGTATAATGCATGATTATTCCTTTAAATTTCTCTAATATTCTTCGTTTTTTTGTTTCCCCTGTTTTATAAATTGTACTGCTTGTTCTTCTTCTTCGTCATTGTTATATCTTGCTCTGTTTTTGCCGTCAACTTGGATTTCAGACATATTGATTGTTGTGAGTTGTGAATCTGATTTGCTTCTTCAATTTTCCGCTCTGTTTTTGCTTTTGTTTCCTTGTCTCTGAATGTAGTATTCATTCATTCTTAATATCTGGTTTCTTACGAGTAAAATTAAAGGTGTGGAGAAGGTGACTTGTGACGGCGAAGCCAACAAGGTGACGGTAATCGGGAAAGTGGATCCACTGAAGCTAAAGGAGAAGGTTGAGCGGAAGACGAACAAGGCAGTTCAGCTTGTCTCTCCGTTGCCTAAGGACTGCAAGAAAGAGAAAGTCCCTGGAAAAAATGGTGAAGATAAGAAGCAGAAACCCAAAGAGAAAGAGGTATTGGCTACTCTCACACTGCATATTCTATCTGCTCCCTGATTCTGCACCTCTCTGTTTGCGTACGTCGTTTTCATTCTGTTGCATGCTGCTTCTTTTCTCTTTAATTTGTCTTGTTATGCCTTTGGCGCAATTTAGCGTTTTATGGTACGACTCGTTGTCATTATTCAATTCCCAGTATATTTCAAATTTACGTGCGCTTACAGCGCAATTTAGCGAAACATGGCAAGTGGTGGTTTTCCGATCGATATTGAATATACTGGGAATAAGCTTCAGCCTAATGGATATTTGTCAATAGCGTTCTTCGTTTCTGAGAAACTTTGAATATTACTAAATTAATTATTCATCCATTGTAGCCTCCAGTTACCACTGCGGTACTGAAGATACACCTACACTGTGAAGGATGTATCCAAAAGATACAGAAAGTTATCACTAAAAACAAAGGTGAGATTAGTATTGAACATTATTCCTTCTTGTTCCGTCTATTTTAACAGGAGTAGTTTTTATATGTAATCTCCACACTATTGTTGACGGCCAATATGAATTGCAGGTTACAAGGAGATGAAAATGGACATGGAAAAGGACTTGGTGACAGTGACAGGTTCAATGGATATGAAGGAATTGGTGGAGGAATTAAAGAGGCAGCTAAAAAAAGATGTTGTAATTGTGCCGCCGAAGAAGGAAGGGGGAGAGAAGAAAGACGGCAGCAGCGGCGGGAATGGAAAAGGGAAGGATGGGCAAGGCGGCGACAACAACAAGGGGGGGCAGATGGATAATAATGGAATGCAGGTTCACTATGGGTATCCGTACATGGACATGTACTCTGCAATTCAGGCTTCTGAGATTTTCAGTGATGAAAATGCTAATGCTTGCAGTATTATGTGATTGCTAGTGTCTCTTTGGTTGAAAAGGAATAGGACTGTAAATAAACAATAGTGGGGCTGGAGATAGTTATCCAATTTTATACTATATGTCAGTCATTAGGCTATAGGAATTGTTGAATTGGCTTAACTTTTACCAATACCATTACCTTTCTGTTAGTAAAACTTTTGTTTGAATATTAGCTAGTGTCATTGAGTCTAATTTAAGACATATTTATCTTGCATATGGAGTTGGTGCAATCCTTATGAAGTAGTACTTGATCTATACTGTTTTAATTAAAATGGTTATGACTGTCGTTTTCTTATGGTTTGTATTCTCGCACATGAAGTGACCCGAATAGGATATTTATGATATGTGATACCATATTGGTGTGGATTTAAGTAATTTATTATATTAGTATTGTAGGCACGTAAAATTTATTGAATTCAAATTCAATAAATAACTTGGATTATATTTTAAATATACTAATCCAAATAAATATTATGGGCTATTATGGAATTTTTACCTCCTACAGCAAAGGTTAACACCTTATTTATTTTAAATAAACACCATTTAAAAAAATTATATTCTATAGATACCTTTTAAGGTTTATAGCAAAATATTTAATTTTGGTTACCTCCTAGCCCTAAGTCACTAAATACGCTAATCATATACACTATTTTCTTTCTCTCTCTACTTTGATGCATCCCATTCTCTTTCCCATCCCACTAAAATTAAAATTAGTTACACCAGCGTTCCCATCCTTCCGCCGCCGTTCTTGGTTGGTTTTCCGGTCGCCGAAAAACCTCTTTAAGACCCTCTTTAAAGGATTCTACAACTGCCCTTTCTTTAACTTCCTATTTTTCTCATCTTCCGGCGACATCCAACTTTTTTTCTTTCTTTTTGCTTTGTCTTCTTCTGAAATTGAACTGCAGTAGAGGAGTTGGAATATGAGGCAACGGTGCTCAACGCAGAGCTGGAGAGTTGCAACTTTGAATTGCTGGTTGCGGTGGAAACTGGGCCGCCACTCAACGTCAAGTCCAACGAGGAGATGGCGGCAGTCATGGAAAGAGGATTCGGTTTCGGAGATCCAATAAGTGACGATTTCTTTCTTTCGCGATGAAGAAGAACATTTCTTTTAATATATTTCAATGTAATTTCAACATATTACGCTGTATTTTCATGATTTTCATTGTATTCATTGTCTTTTTTTTCTCATTGTAATTCAATGTGTCTCACTGTATTCCATGTATTTTATTGTATTCTCTGTCTTTTTTTCAATTGTATTTCAATGTATCCCGTTGTATTCTATGTATTTCATCGTATTCACTGTCTCACTATATGCCATAAATGTATTCATAAGTTCTTTTTAATTAATATAATTTATGTATTCAGATGTATTATATAATTTCTCTGAAGATTGCTATATTTTTGGAGTATTTTTTTGGTTGAGAATCTTTTTTATAACTGAAAATACAAATTTTGTGTGTTATAATTGAATTTGTTGAGTTATATTAGGAGTCTATTATGTTAATTGATTCACTTTCCGTTTTAAAAATAGTGTAATCCCCTATTTCACGCCGTGAATACAGTTGAACACAATAATCTGTCCAGCTGTAATCCCATGTTTCACTCCATGAATACAGTAGAATATACTCGAATACAACAACTGATTAGCTGGACTTCCCTGATTCATGCCTATTTTTGCTACTGTATTCATGAATACAATAGCTACAATACATCAAATACATCTTATAACCACATAAAAGGTATATATAATCTGTAATATAACAAATGGTATCTATAGATGGCTAATTACTACTAAAAGATAGTGCTTTATAAAAATTTCTCATAATTATATAAGTCCTACGTGTATGGATTAAATAAAGAAAAAATCTCACTTTATACCTATTAATCCTAAACTATTTACCCTTTAATGCCCAGGCACAAATCTTTTTTCTTCTATCGTCCAGTTATGGGTCAGTCCCGTCTACCACATTTTAATGCGGAATGCATCTCTCCTGCATTTCATCTTTAATTTTTCACGATTTGATTGCCTTCCCCACCCCCTTTTTTGGCTATTCTACAATTTACACCCTATATTTTTCTTTTTCTTCTTCCAATTTTGTTCACTTTTGGCAAATCTCGGAATGAAAGTTAAGAGTCTGTTTGGCCATGATTTTTTTTTTTCCTTTTCCTCAGAAAAAATTTACTTTTTTTCAAATTAATGTTTGGCTAAAAAAATTTTAATTTTCACTTGAATATAATTTTAGAATTTTTGAAAAATTCCAAAAAACTGTTTTTTAAAATTTTCACTCAAATCATTTACAAAAATTCAAAAACAACCAAAATTATATTGATGTCCAAACACAACTCTAATTTTTAAATACCTTTTCACTTGAAAAAGTTTTTTTTTTTTTTTTTTAAATTTTAATGATTTNTGTATGTTCTTGTGAATTGAGTTAGAAATAAATTCATTTATGAGTCAATTAGGATTATCTACTACTGCATTGACTAACGAAAAGTTAGAAAGTTATACAAATTGTAATTATTGTTTATTACCTTAACCATATTCAAAGTGGGTGTTATTAAATATTGCTTATAGTACCTTCTAGAAGTTTATAGTGAAATTTGATAGCATTTGGAGCTGATTTGAGGTGATTGAGATTGAAATTTTTAGTTGAAAATCGAAAAACACAGCTACAGTATACCGCTACGGTATACAATATGTTGTAGGAGTATATAGCTATACTGAATAGTATACTATTATAGCTTAAAATATAGTGCAACAATATATTGTAATAATCGAAAAAGAACACAGTTACCTAACAATATACCGCTACAATATACAATATACTATAGGAGTATATAGTTATACTGCAACAGTATACTATTATAGTATACGATATATTATTATAGTATACTGTATTAATATGCAATATAATGTAACAGTATGCTGTAATAGTATACATGTACTATAATAGTATACTTATTACACGTAAATTCACTTGTCTTTTCCCTTTTAATTTGCTTTAAGCTTTTACCCAGCATGAGGGGCAAATTGAAAATGCAAAAAAATAAAATATTATAATGATATATAATGTAACGATATACTCTTACAATTAGTTCCTTTTAGAATTTTTTAAAATTTTTATTGACAACTAATATTATTTTAGTTTAATAATTGAGTTAAATTATTTTTAACTCTTTGCGTACAATTCTATACCATATTGGTATAGCTATATATTATACTGTTATCATATATTAGTTAATATTTTTTTGGTTGTATTAGCTAAATTTAATTGGTACACGATTTGATTTTTTTTTAGTAATAATATTTTAAAAAAAAAAGAATAATAAAAATAGTGAAAACAGTAAATGAATTGAACTATGAAGAGAAAAAGAATAAAAAAAAAAGTTAAATGAAATTAGAAAAGGAAAAAGAAAAAAATAAGAAGAAAAGAAAAAAAAAGAAAAAAGAAAAAAGAAAAGAAAAGAAGCATAGAAATAAAAAAGAATTGGAGAATAAAGAAAAAATTCCCCACAAAACCTACTATGGGTAGGAAATGTAATTAGTTTATGGGTAGAAAAATAAATGGGTAGACAAGGGTAAATAATTCTGTTTTTGTGGGTAACTGTGTCAAAACCCCTTAAATAAATAAGTCTTAATCCATTGGGCTAGCCCATTTAATTGGGCTAAAGTGATGAGCCCACTTCATTAAGCCAAGATGACATCTTCCTAGAGGCCCAGTTTGTTTCCACGTGTCAAATGACATGGCGCGCCAAGTCGAGCGTAAGAGCCAATAGGACCATGCCACATGTCAAAATGATAAGGCATGCCCAGTCACACTAAAAGGACAATGAAATCGCGCCACGTGTGCAAGTGACATGTTCTGGCCAATCAAATGCGACAATGTCACACTTCAATTTGATTGGTCGGAAAGAGTTTGTTCTTATCACAACTCCTCCCTTCCACAACTATAAATAGGGGTCTTCATAACTCAGAAAAGACACCAGAAGCTATAACAAGAAGTCGTGGATCAAACGCTGCAAATTCCTCCACAAGTTTCAAGCTTCAAGCAATCAAGTTTAAGCTCAAGAACGAAGAACAAATCAAGTTCGGGCTCAAGAACGAGGAACAAAGCAAGTTCAAGTTCAAATATTCAAACTCAAGATCAAGAATGAAGTCAAATCAAATACAAGGCGTTCAAGATCAAGGCTACTTGTTCATGATAAATTTCGTGGCAACAATCAAAGTGTTCGCGACGGATAAATCAAATTCAAATTCAAGATCAAGCTCAAAGGCCCTTGAATTTATACAAGAAAAGTAGAATCAGAGGAATAATAGAGATTGTGCACTCAAATATTCAAAATAAAATTCTACGATTGTTACGATATTTTTTGGTCTTGATTTTATTTTTTTCGACGCAATTTATTGTCTACAAGTATATCCCAAAGATGAAACTATGTATTTCAAATGTTCGAGTTATTCTTCACACAGAAATCTTGATGTTAATATCAAGAGACTATAACTATAATTTTGGAGCCATCCATCAATTTGTCGGAGTCATCATTGGCATTTGGCAGCACCAAATGTTATGTTTCTGCAAAGAGAAAAGTTGAAATATCCACGAATCGCGTACAATACACTAAATAAAACAAATTGCTGACACTCTGAATACAGACTATAGGCGTAGACGATACGGAGTTTTCACTTTCCATAGTCCTTTCTTATGCATTCTTCCTCTTTTAAAAGTATCAAGGACGTCTCAATAAAATTCGTGGCCTAAAGCCAAATTCTAATAAGGGGTCTTTTTTTTTTCTTTTTTTTTTTGTTTATAATGTAGTTATCTTACAAAATGTAATACTAATATTTACTTTGGTTTTTTTCTTTCTTTTTGTCTATAATTTAGTTATCTTACAAAATATAATACGTAGTACTAATATTTATATTGGTAAGAAAATTCAAGTTACTAAGATATTACTCACGTATTTACAATGTGTTACCATGGATCTTATTGTAAAAAATATTATTTACCAATATGAAGATTTAAGTATCTTAATTCAAAGTTCTAAAATATTTCTATTGTTAAAAATAGACAGTCTTTATTTCTATTTTTATACGGAGTTTGTATAAATTTCAATATTGTCTAAGCAAAAATAAGATAGAAAATTTACAATTATTTTTGGGGCCCCAAAATTTCGGGGCCTAAAGCAGATGTTTTACTAGCTACCCGTTGAGCCACCCCTGAAAAGTATATACAATCAATCTGCTTACCGTCTAAATTTTGAACTCTGATATTGTATTTTCGTATCAAATTAACTTTCAACTAGTTTTCTGCTATTAATTACAGTGTACAATATATAATTCAAATAATTCTTTCCGTCCCCCCAAAAAAAAGAAAAAAGATTCGTAACACGATGATACATCTGTTTTTCTGAATTCGTACCTTAGTTTCTTCAGTTTTAATTAGTATGAGTTACATACTCCAATGATTAGATCAAATCCTCGTTTACACAAAAAATATATTTTTTTTAAATTATTATTGTGCGCTGCCTGGTATTTCAAACATTAGGACACAATCTGATTCGACCCTACTGTTACCCCGGCGGAAGGACAAAATCCTGAACCAAAGTATCCTTTAGTACTAGTATTTAATATTTTACTATTTTGTTACTCATTTAAGTAATTTTTTAATATTTTGAGTGGTAATATTTAAAACCTTTTCTAATGAGTGTTGCGGAGGTCTACTCTTACTTTTCCGTCAAAATCCTAGAGGTGTTAATTCGCTAGTATTTTGGGTCGACATATTTTACAAAAACATGCTTTTATGTATCGCTGAAATTCCAATTTACTTAATTAACTGATTTAAGAGATTGAAATTGAGAAAGTGAATCTAGATACAACGAGAACAATCTAATTATCTTTTCTTATGTACATGAGTACATTGGTAAGCAAAATCAACAAGTCTATGAATTAGTAGTGGAGAAATGAAACGGACGAACTGTTGGTTTACTTTCACGAACTTATTTCATTTGGGAACTACGATAGTGAGTTGTATGGATGCTAAATGGGCGGGTTGGGTCAATTTTGGCGCGAGTGAAAATGGGTTGCGTTAATAACCGGACGGGTCAAATGACTCCAAAAGCTATTTGAAAAAAATGGGTTGGATCAAAATGGGCTAAAATTACGGTCATTTATAACATGGGGTTTTGACATAGCTACCCACAAAAACAAAACTATTTACCCTTGTCTACCCATTTGTTTTCCTACCCATAAACTAATTACATTTCCTACGCATAGTAGGTTTTGTGGGGAATTTTTTCTTTATTCTCCAATTCTTTTTTATTTCTATGCTTCTTTTTTTTCTTCTTTTTTCTTTTCTCCTTTTTTTTTCTCGTTTTCTTCTTATTTTTTTCTTTTTTCCTTTTCTAATTTCATTTAACTTATGTTTTTTATATTCTTTTTCTCTTCATAATCTAATTTTATTTACTGTTTTTGTTCTTTTTTTTATATTATTACTAAAGAAAAATCAAATTGTGTACCAATTAAATGTAGTTAATACAATCAAAAAATATTAACTAACATATGATACCGGTATCGTATATAGCTATACCAACAGAGTATACAATTGTACGCAAAGAGTTAAAAAAATTTAATTCAATTATTAAAATGAAATAATATCAGTTGTCAAAAAAAATTTAAAAAATTCTAAAAGGATCTAATTATAAGAGTATACTGTTACATCATATAGCATAGTGTGTGTGTGTGTGTGTGTGTGTGTGTGTGTGTGTGTATATATATATATATATATATATATATATATATATATATATATATATATATATATATATTTGCATTTTCAATTTGCCCCTCTTGCTGGGTAAAAGCTTAAAACAAATTAAAAGGGAAAAGACAAGTAAATTTACGGGTAATAAGTATACTATTATAGTATATTGTATACTATTACAGCATATTGTTACATTATCTTGCATATTATTACAGTATACCATAACAATATATTGTATACTATAATAATATACTGTTGCAGTATAACTATATACTCCTACAGTATATTAGTATACTGTAACGGTATATTGTTTTGTAAACTATAATAGTATAGTGTTGCAGTATAACTATATACTCCTACAGCATATTATAAGTACCGTAGCGGTAATTGTAGCTGTGTTCTTCGATTTTCAACTGAAAATTTCGATCTCAATCACTCAAATCAGCTCCAAACGCTATCAAATTCAGTACGAACCTCCAGAAGGTACTATAAGCAATATTTAACAGCACCCACTTTGAATCAAACAAGAAATCTTTAAAAATAAAATTGAGCTTCAAGCCCAACAATGCTGGATATTCAAATACACATAAAAATTTAGATCTGGGAAGCTTACTCAGAGATATTATAAGCAATATTTATAGCACCACATCAAATCAAATAATAGATCTTCAAAATAATAATAATAATAATAATAATAATAATAATAATAATAATAATAATAATATATTTTGTACTCTCCAAGTTCATATATTTTTAAACTTTATAGTATTATTTAATAAATATTATATTTAATTAGTATTATTATGATAAGATATAAAACATATTAGGAAAATGTGGTGCACTTAAAGAGATACAACAAAGGTGCATATGAATCTGACAATATGAAGTTTCATGCTAAGCAATGGCAAAGATAAGAATGGTATAGCGGGAAAAATAAATGTGCCGCATAGGTATAAAATGTAATAGAAATGAATATGGCTAGATACGGGTAAATATTTTGTCTTTTATGGGCATATAACATAATTTGCTCTTATAACATATCAAACAAAAAAAAAATATTTCTAAGATATTCTATGGATCAATTTGGGCTTAAAATCAACCTTACTTGAAATGGTTTGAGATGGATTGGGTCAAGATGGGCTGAGTTCAATAAACGGGTGGGTCAATAACCAGCCTAACCTTGAGCGGGTTGGACGGAACATTTGGGCTTGGGCCAAATTTGATAGCCCTAGGGAGTTGGAATGAATATAGGAAATTTTACCTCCTATAGAAAAGCTTTACACCCTATTTATTATAAATAAAACCCTTTTTAAATTATTATTTTCTATAGCAACCTTTTAGATTTTATAGCAAAATATGTATTTATGGTCACTTCCTACCATTAAGCCATTAAATACGCTGTCTAATAGTTTTCTCTCCCATTCTTCAGTTTATTCTCCCAAAATCACCACATAGTATCTTGTTTCTCTCTCCACGATCTCTCTCTCCTCTCTAGGCGACATGGAGACCTAGCAGCTGCCATGGCCGTTTTCAATATTTTTTGCTCCAAATTTCTCTCCCCAGCCCTCTCTTTTTTATCAGTGCCATTGTCACCCTCAATTTTCAATATCTTTTACTCCAAAAGTTTTGGTAAGTGTTATAGTTTTTGGGTTGAAGACCTACAATGCCAAATTAGTCGTCTTCGCAAGACGCGCTCACAAGGTCAAGGCAGGTGATTCTGCCCCCCGAGGAATTGGCTACGGCAACTCAAGTCCATGGTGCTAACATGCCTATTGCACGTGAGAAGCCATCAGTTGATCTTGTCAAGTTTACTGAAGAGATGAAGTCGTTCAATGCGTAAACCCTAAATCTAGTGCTTGTATTCTGTTATTATATGTATTTGATTTCATACAACAACATTTTTAAATACATTGTTAGTTCTATCATTTTGATGTTATTCATCAATTAATTATGCATTCAATCTAACTGTATTCATCTATATTTAAAACAACAATACAGTGAAATACAGTAAAATACTCTCAATACAAATAAAAAATCAATGAATACAACCAATAAAATATACTCAATAAAGCAAGTCTGATAAATCTTCTCATTAATTGAATTGATAACGTTGTGTGTTATAATTGATTTAGGTGAGTTATATTAGGAGTGTATCTCATTAAATTAGCAGCTTTCCGTTATTAAACAACTGGAGAGACCCATTATTAAGTTGTATTCATGAATACATGGTATGAATACACGTGATTACAGTGGCTGACAGTTGGACTACCCTATTTTTAGCCAATTTTTGCTACTGTATTCATGAATACAGTAGCTCGAATACATTGAATACATAACCATAACAACTGAAAGGTAGCTATGGAAAGTAATTATGTATATGGTCGCTATAGGAAGTTAATAACCACTAAACAATAATTATTTCTGAAAATTCCTCGTGAATATATCCGAGCAACAACAATGTGATTCTATTACACGGGTTACAAATTTAGATAGAAAATAACACTATTACTGTTGTGATGAAATATATTTGTAATATACATAAGAGTAAATTACTCAAATCAACAATAACTACAACAAATTCATTATAATAACGCAAGTGGCCTTTGGGCAAGGTAATGTGTACGCAGACCTTGCCCTATCTTGTAAAAGTAAAGATGTTATTTCTGATATACTCTCGGCTCAAGAAAATTAAATAACTCAAATTGTTTTAGTTTATATTTTTAACTTTCCTTTTAATTTGCTTTAAAACCGTTACGTTTCTATATTTAAAAAAAATTAGATTTTAATATTCTCATTTATTTTTAATGACAATTTTTATAAGAATAACATAACACATTTAAAATTATGAGATTCAACATACAATTTTAATATATTATACACATATTTTGTTAAAGATAAAAGTTCTATTTGTTATGAAACAATAAAAGAAGAAGAAGAGTATTGTAGAGAAAAGTAGGGAGATGGAATTCTTATTGATTTGGGATGAATTACAATAGAATAGAACCCTCTATTTATAGGGAGAGGGTGACTCGGCCACCAAGCAATGAACCCTAGAATCTCTCTAAATATAGACATTCACCATAAATACAATTTTATTTATAACACTCCCGCTTGAATGTCTATTCAACAGATAATGTGCCTCGTTAAAACCTTAACTAAAATAAAACCCAGTGGGAAAAAAATTCTAGAGAAGGAAAAAGAGTACACATATCTAATAATACGCCTTTTGGTTGCCTCGTTAAAAACCTTGCAAGGAAAACCCAGTGGGACAAAACCTTGTAAGGCAAAAAGAGTACAACGCGTATTAACTCCCCCTCATGAGAGCATCACTTCACATCCATAAGCATTTGCATTCCAATCTTGTGCACCATCTTCAAAAGATCTTTGGTAGATATTTGATAAACAAATCAGCCATATTAACTTGAATTAATATATTGCACCTTGAAATCATCATTCTTGATAGAGATGAATTGTCTCCATATGATCTTGTTGGAATCGTCAGTTCAATATCTTCACATAAAGGTGAAAACTCTTGCTATCATATTATCATGCATATAGTTATAGCAAGATACATTTGTGCACAAATTGCATTGAGGATGTAGTACTTCATGACCATGAATTCTATACGCTTTAAGCAATTTAAATCCTTCAGGGATTGTTAAGTTATATAAGCCATATAATAGACTTTAGATGCATATCAAGTTTTCATGTGATGCTAGACATATATGATATCGAAAATTGATTGCACATACCATTGACTTATTCTTTCAAGTGTTTGAACTACATGTTCAAAACTACATGGCTTTCGTATGAAATCAATTCTATTTGAATTGTTTCTTCAGACTTAAGATCCTCATATATATATATATTTAGCGCTATCATAGATGTCGTCGACAAACATTTTATATCAGTTTCAATATTTTTTCATAAAGACATAACATAGAGATCTCTTCATTCATATTTTCAGGTACCTGAATCTCTCTTGAGATTTTATGAAGTGTTATGTCATGTGATCTTCTAGATCACTTGCCTCCTTTATTATGATCATTTTGATCATTTGCTCATCTTCTTTATCAAGAAGTTTATTTGAAACCGATTTGTCTATATGCTTTAAGCGTACTATAGACTTTGTCCTTCTAAGACTTATTCTAATAGGAGCATTTGCAATGAGAATATAGTTACTTTCTTTGGGTCAGCAAATGCGTCTGGCATGCTTTGCAATAAATTGCACATGAATTATCCTTTTATGAACTTCAAGTTCATATTATTTTATTCGGGGATCTAGATGTATAAATGATGATTCATTCCATGTAACTTTTTCTCAACTGTTGTATCTTGTCTCCCCCTCATGTTAGAAAAACTAACTTGTTTCCTCAACTTTGAGAACCCATCTTTGTGCGTTATGGTGTTAATCAAAATATACACCGCACATCAATAATAATGAGATAGAATTATTTGATTCCTGACCCTGAAACCACTTGTGAGGGGAGAATGTAATATACTTTCGTATATAACCTATATCAAACTGATATAGATAACTTTGTTCTCATAAGCAATAGTTTAGCTATTAAGTGGAGGCACTCAATAAATCATTTTGCTAAACCAACTATGATGTAAACCAACTTATCAAGAAGAACTATCTTGAATAAAAAATCTGGAAATTATGCTCTATATTAAATTATAGAGCAAGTTACCTCGCAAACACTTGGTTGCGGGTCAATAATAATTGCACATGTAACCATCTCATAGATGCATCTTATGTGGTATACATGGCAGGTGAATGGGCCCATATTCACCTTTGATACTTCCAGCATTCATGGGATTCAATCCCAATTTTAATTGGTCTATTAATTAATGAGAACAAGCAACGTAAGAGAATTCGTAAAGAACTTTCTAGTTCTTTAATATTTACCCATGTGAATTCTCTTTTATTTTTGCACATCATACTTGAATTAACATGGCTAAACCAATTATGCCAACTGAATAAATTATCAATATTGATAAACTTCAGGTTTACACCATGATGTTTGCAATTATGAATAAACTCCAAGTTTATTATTATATGGATTTTTATATCAATAAATAACCATTTTATTGTGGTATTCTTTTGTTCATGTAGTACAATTTGGAGAAATAAAGCGGCTAGCTTTTCACATATATATTACCCCGCTACAAGTTGTAGTAATAGAAGATATTAAATCTCTCCTTTATTTATAGTCTCAATATAATCAACCGCTTTCGCGTATACTTTGGAAACTGAATAAGTTTCTTTGAGACTTACTACAACACAATACCTTATTGGTAATTAATTGTGTTTCTCCAAAATAGTATAATTGGCTCTTGCAGAGTTCTCAATTAATTTTGTAGTACCACATATTCATCAACACCCATATGGTGAATATCTCTTTTAAAGATAAAGTTATACCATTATGGTTATGGTCAAAATTATATGCAAGATCTGTTTCTTGCATTACTGTTGTCTTTTAATAATCACATTACCAAAATATTTTGGCGTACAATAGGTATGTGACCGATGACCATTCATGCCATAATAATGACATTATTTTCTTATATCATCTCAAACCTCCTTTTAGAGGTGAGTGCGGTATATGCACTACCACTAGCACGTTCGTATTCTTTGAAGAATGAATATGTATTCATAAATCAGATGTTGTCACATTCACATCATGAATGGACCATAATCATCTATATGTGCTTTACAAAATCTCGTGTCAAATCGATGACAAATATTTTTCACAGAGTGAAAGATTATTTTGAGAATCCTTATTGTTCTCATTACCACAAATGATGACGATTATAATTTCGTCTATTGCCACGTCCATATCCATTGATACATTCATAGTAATAATTTTGTCTTCTTTCAGACTTATTACATACTGCTATCACATTCTCTTAAGGGAATGAGAATGAAGCAAATTCAATGGGACGGGTTTTCACTTCTTGTGCTCACGATCATACATGACTTTGATCATGGCAAGACATAGAAATTTTACCACTTCAGGTGGTTATAATTTCTTACAAGCTCCATTAGAGTTATAATCAAACTTTGTTGTCTTTGCTTGTATATAAAATCAAATTATAGAATTTCAAGAATTTAAAAGAGAAAAATAAAGTAAAATACTTACCTTAAATTCAGAATTTAATCATGAAGGAAGTTCATGGAATAATTGACCATCATTATGCTCAATTCCAAAGCTTCTACTCAATTGGTTAGAGTCTCGTTCTGATAACGTGTTATTAACAATAAAAGAAGAAGAAGAGTATTGTAGAGAAAAGTAGGGAGAGGGAATTCTTATTGATTTGAGATGACTTACAATAGAATAGAACCCTCTATTTATAGGGAGAGGGTGACTTAGCCACCAGACAATGAACCCTAGAATCTCTCTAAATATAGACATTCACCATAAATACAATTCTATTTATAACACCATTAAACTTTTTAAATTTCATATCTAGTCTAAGACACATAAGATGAACCCGAGAGAAAACTATATTGCTTTTTTAAGGCAATATTATATTGCCAATGCAGTTAAATTTTAGTATTTTTTTCTATTTTATGCGATGCGAAATCATTTTCTAGATATCAATTCATACCAAATTAAAGAAAGTATCAATAATTGAATCATTTGAGCTAATTTTTCGATGATAAGCGACTATTTGTTTAGCTGACCACGTCCTAGGTGGAAAATAACACGAGCCAAATTAAAAACCGACATCTTTATAAAATTAAGTATTAAAGTGTGACACATAGCCAGTTCCTAGTCACATTACGCAACTTAAATTAATAAAAAAGTCGCAACTCTCGAAGTATCACCGCTCCAAAATTCTCATGGACCTCAACACAAAAAGGACACGTGTACTGTCTTCTTCCCACACTCTTCTTATATATATCCCTCCACCATCTCTTAACTCCTCAGAAACCCTCATCATCGGAATCTCCTCTTTCTCCGACCAATAATCACAGAAAAAGGCTGTCATCTGATTATTGAAAACACTAGATCTTCGTAATAACATCTCCTATTTCAAGGTAATTTTTTTTCTGATTCAATAACACATAGTATTGTATTTTTTTTTCCTGTATTATATGTGTGTTTTTTCTTTTTTGTTTTCTGATTGGAGTGTTTTTTTTTTTTTTGAAAATGGATAGATGGTGTCGGATGCGAGTAAGAAGAGAGAGGCGCAGAAGAAAGCAGCCGCAGCTGCCAAGAGAAGTGGCAAGTCTAAGGCGGCGGCGATGAAAGCGGCGGCGGCTGCCACAGCTTCTCCAGCGGAGAGCAACAGTGTCGATGATTTAACGAATGGTGTAGGGGAAATTCAGTTATCTGATCGGACTTGTACCGGTGTTCTGTGTTCACATCCACTTTCCAGAGATATTCGGGTTAGTTTCTTTTGATCTATTTGTTTCTTCTTTTTTTTTTAACTGGAATTGAGGTCCTGAATTCGTAATCGTACTTTTGAGTTTTCTCTTTGATCTTTTGCTCTGTAAGAACCGGAAAATCTTAGTTTCATTAATTAATTAGTTATGTTGTATTATTTTACTTTTTGTTTGTAGTGGCGGCAGTGCTGTCATACGAGAAAAGCTCATATTGGCAGAAAATATAACTATAACACACACTTATAAAGTAATCCAAAATAATAAAAGTTGGGGAACTGGAAATACATGAAATAGAAACATTTCAATCAATTTTTGAAAATAAGATGCTATCTTTCTCTCTATCCATATATTTTGGTCCTACGACTATCTTATTTGGTGAGTCAAACTGTTTTTTCTTTCACTGCGAGGTTTAAAAAAAATTCATTTGAACTATAAATAACTTTAATTTGTCGTACTTATATATGGTTTCAGTATCTTGAAATTATTTGAAAAGAATAAAAATGGATGTAAAAATTCACTCACAAAAATAGATGGATTGGTTCTTGTTTTGGATGGAGGAAGTAGGTTTAATTTTTTTTTTTTTTGATTTAGTTACTAGTTTTGTTGTAAAGGATTTCTAGTTTTTTCTTGATCAATACCGTACATAATGGTTGCTTAACAATTAACATATCACTTGCCAGTTCTATATTCTTTAGTGACAGAGGACAGAGTATATGACTGTAAAGCGCTATAGCTTGTCGCTGGTTGAGAGACCCGTAAGAGGACGTTAAAATTGTTGCAGGAGGGAGTTAAAAGAGGAAATGTGTTGTTTTGGATAAATGTTACTTGACTATAAATTAAAAACAATGACTTTGATTTTGCCTGTAAATGTAGGGTGTGCTCTTGCTCCTTTCTTTCTGATTTCAGTTTGGTTTCTGTTGCTTCTGCTTTTCCCGACTCCCAATTGATTGCTTCAAATTAACACTTAAATTTGAGAAAATTTTCATATTAGCGCTAATCAGAAATTATCTTTAATATTTGAGCAATAAATCTAAAATGAGTTTTTGGAAAAAAAGGAAGTGCTATGCCAAAATACCCAAAAATCTTAAAAAACAAAACTGAATTATGGACACACCAATGCCTGGTCTTGATGTCTTTGCAATACATTCTTTTAATGCTTAATGGATGAAACTCTTGGTTCTACTCTGCAAGAGATGACTGAAAGTTTAGTGATTGTTGTTTCTTTGTTCCAAAAATGAGAAATTAATATGAAGTGGAGAACAGTATATTTGCTCGATGATGCTCTCTGGTTTTGGGTGTATGGAGTTTGTATCCAATTTTTTTTTAATCCTGACAACTTGCCCATGCATAGACCTTATGATGTCTTGTGACAGGGACAATTTTGTTTTAATTTTTATTTCGTGGGTTTGTATCCTGTCATTGTTTGTCACTGCAAGCTTGTGACGTTTATGAGGCTTTGATTGTTTATTTCCTTGAATTTTCTTGATGAGTTTTTTTGTTTCCTTGATTCCCTTTGCATTTGAACAGTCACTTTACTTGGGTGTTATTGCAGAGTGTGATATTCCAACTCTTGGTACATCAATCAGTCAATAACTGAAGCTATCCCATATTTACTTAGAATGGTCTTGATTGGTGAAGTTGCATATAGCTGTCATTACTCATTACAAGAAGCATAGATATTCATGCTTTTGGACTAACTATGACTAACAAAAAAGATTATTACCTACATGGAGTTCTCTCTTTAATGCAATGACCTAAATTTTTTACCAATTCTGGTACTCTTTGTTTGCAGATAGAATCTTTATCACTTACTTTCCATGGGCATGATCTAATAGTTGATTCTGAACTGGAGCTCAACTATGGAAGGTACAGTTTATCATCTCCTTGTATGGCTGTTTTCTTAGTATATATAGCTGGTAGCTGATGGTCAAATTCTATGATCTTAATTTCACAGACGTTACGGTTTGCTTGGGCTTAATGGCTGTGGAAAGTCTACTCTTCTTGCTGCTATAGGATGTCGTGAACTTCCCATCCCAGATCATATGGATATCTTTCATCTAACACGTGAGATTGAAGCCTCTGACATGTCCTCTCTTCAAGCTGTTATTAGTTGCGATGAAGAGAGGTTGAGATTGGAGAAAGAAGTTGAAGTCCTGGCTGCACAGGTATTGTGCCATGAGTAATAAATCACATTCTGTTCCATCGGCTTGATCTTTTTTTTGGGGCAAATGTGATGATTTGTGTTGTGTCTATCTTTAGGATGATGGTGGCGGAGAGCAACTTGAACGAATCTACGAGCGTTTAGAAGCTTTGGATGCATCAACTGCTGAGAAGCGTGCAGCTGAGATCTTGTTTGGTCTTGGATTTACCAAGCAAATGCAAGAAAAGAAAACACGAGATTTTTCTGGTGGATGGAGGATGAGGATTGCTCTTGCTCGGGCCCTGTTTATGAATCCGACCATTTTGTTGCTTGATGAACCCACCAACCATCTTGGTAATCTTTTGGTGCATTTTTATAATATATCAGATGTTGTGTTATGACATGATTGGTTTGAGTATCTGGACATGGTTAATTTTCTTTCAGGAAGAATACATACAATGAAAACTGATATTGCAGATTTTAATATGGGACCTTAAATGTGTTATTTCGCACTCTTGTTACAGCATTTTTCCTGGTGTCTTTTTGTTTCCCTCTGCTAAGTAGTTACATGAAGCTCCCTTTTAACTAAAAGGTAATACAGGGATGCTATAGTATCTTGTCGTTTTTTCACGTGGATCCAATGAAGGTGTGCTAGATTCTTTATTCACCGATTTTTAGATTTCATATGCTTATGGTCTTTTTCTCCTGAATGCAGATCTAGAGGCTTGCGTGTGGTTAGAAGAAACGCTGAAGAAGTTTGATCGCATTCTGGTTGTTGTTTCACACTCACAAGATTTTCTAAATGGTGTGTGTACTAACATCATCCATATGCAAAATAAGAAGTTGAAGCTCTATACGGGTAATTATGATCAATATGTCCAAACCCGTGAGGAGCTGGAAGAGAATCAGATGAAACAGTACAGATGGGAGCAGGAGCAGATTGCTTCAATGAAGGAATACATTGCTCGTTTTGGACACGGATCAGCCAAACTAGCCCGTCAAGCACAAAGCAAAGAGAAAACACTGGCTAAGATGGAGCGTGGAGGGCTTACAGAGAAGGTGGTGAAGGACAAGGTCCTGGTCTTCCGGTTTCCTGATGTTGGCAAACTTCCCCCTCCTGTTCTGCAGTTTGTGGAAGTGACATTTGGCTACACACCTGATAATCTCATTTACAAGAGCCTTGATTTTGGCGTAGACCTTGATTCAAGGGTAGCACTGGTGGGACCTAACGGAGCTGGAAAGAGCACGCTGCTTAAGCTGATGACAGGGGATTTAGTTCCCCTTGATGGCATGGTTAGGCGGCATAATCACCTGCGGATTGCACAGTTCCACCAGCATTTGGCTGAGAAGCTTGACATGGAAATGTCTGCTCTCCAATATATGATAAAAGAGTATCCTGGAAATGAGGAGGAGAAGATGAGAGCAGCAATTGGGAGGTTTGGTCTTACTGGTAAAGCTCAAGTTATGCCTATGAAGAACTTGTCAGACGGTCAACGAAGCAGGGTGATATTCGGGTGGTTAGCGTTTAGGCAACCTCACATGCTGCTGTTGGATGAGCCGACCAACCATCTTGATATTGAAACTATTGACTCACTTGCCGAGGCTTTGAATGAATGGGATGGTGGCATGGTTCTTGTTAGTCATGATTTCAGGCTCATAAACCAGGTTGCCCACGAGATATGGGTATGTGAAAATCAAACTGTAACACGGTGGGAGGGTGACATTATGGACTTCAAGCTACATTTGAAGTCGAGGGCCGGATTAGGTGATTAAAGCAGACATTCCAGAGTTTTGGGTACTATTGCAAGTGAAAATATGGCTGCTTCTCCTGGCTAATAGTGTAGTCCGAAGAGAAATTGGCAGGCCATCAGCAGCAGGCCATCAGCAGCTAGCAACGTTAGTGACACCATGCCAGCTGAATACCTTAGAGAGAGGAAGCCATCGTGGTCACCGTATGACTGGACTGGCTGATGTTTAGCTTGGTGCAATATTTTTGTTGTCCAAATCATTCTGGCCTTCCTCCAATATTGTAAGTCATGAACCGAGAGGAGAAATAGCAGCCAAATTGATGTATTACATTAAACATCACCTTCTTTTGTTATCCACGCTATATCATAGCTATATTGTACTTCAGATTTTGGGACTTCACTACTATTATGATTTATGAATTTATCTTTTTATCTTAAGTGCACTCTATATGTTTGTCAGATATGTCTTCAAGATGGCCTTTGTATTGTAATTTTTCCGTTGTCATTTTACTACAATCTAAGAAACTATTGCAAATAATACTGATGCTGAAAATACTATTGATATCGCCAATATTGGTGTTACGTTCGCTGCTCCAGCCCAGTTGCACTGCTATATGCCAGGCCATTTTCAGATGTCTCAAATATTGAAATATTCGCCAATGAAAATTTTAAGCGTTGGCACTGCTTGAAGTTCATAGTGTTACGCATGCACTGCTGCATCTACAACCTAGCGCTGACGCTGCCAATAAAATAGTAGAATCATGCCAACAAGGTATGTCGTCATATTATATTGGAAAATATTTCTAATGAACTGTTTGACGTGTATTGCAGTTATAAAGAAGCAACAACTATTTGAGACTTTAATTAAAAAATTCATTACTGAAGATGCTACAAAACAAAAATTTGTAGTAGAAAATTTTTATCAGTGGTAGATGAAAGATGATAAAGAGATGAATGTGCAAATCAACGAATATCAAAAATTGCTAGAAGACTTGAAGGCCGAGGGGATGTCTTTACCAGAAAAGTTTGCTGCTGGAGTGCTAATTGAGAAGCTGCATGACTCATGGAGTGACTACAAAAACAACTTAAAGCACAAACAGAAAAATTTCACCATTGAGGAAATTGTTACTCACATCCTAATTGTAGATTCCAACAGAAAAATATCTGCCAAAGCTAGGATGACAGCTCTTAAAGCAAACTTAGTGCAAAGCAACAACAACAACCGCAAAAAGTACGAGAATAAGTGTCAAGGTTACAAGCCTAAAAATCCTAACCTTAAAAGAAAAAAAGGCTCTTGTTTTGTTTGTGGAATACCAGACCATCATGCCTCACAGTGCAGGCACAGAGCAGAAAATGACAAAAGAAAAACTAATACTCCTAAGGCTAACTTAGCTGAAGGAGGTGATATTATTGCACCTGTCATTTCTCAAATAAACATTGTAGCACATGCAAAAGAATGGGTGGTAGACTCTGAGGCTACTCGGCACATTTGTGCAAATCGAGAAGCATTTTCTTCTTATACTCCTGTAGAGGATGATAGAGAAGAGGTCTACCTTGGAGACTCAAGTACTACCAAAGTCTTGGGTAAGGGTAAAGTTCTCCTAAAACTCACTTCGGAAAAAACTTTAGCCCTTGTTGATGTACTGCATGTTCCTACTATGAGGGCAAACTTGACCTCTGTATTCTTATTGGGAAGAGCCTAAGTGAAAGTGTCATTTGAATCTGATACGATCATAATGACCAAAACTAATGTGTTTGTAGGATAAGGCTGTTGTAACCAAGGACTTGTACTTAATATTTCTGATGTTATCAATGGAAATACATCTGCTTCTGCTTATATGGTTGAGTCTATTTCTTTATGGCATGCTAGACTAGGACATGTTAATATCGCGTATATAAAGAAAATGCAGTCACTAGGCTTAATATCTAGTTTAGACTCAAACAATATAGACAAGTGTGAAATATGTGCTGAAGCTAAAAGTACCAGAAAGACTTGTTTTTTTGTAAATAGAGAAACTGAATTATTATCTTTGGTTCAAACTGATTTAGGCAATTTAAAACAAACCATGACTAGAGGTGGTAAAATGTATTATGTGACATTTATTGATGATTTTTCCAGATATACTAAGTTGTACTATTTGATTAGAAATAAAGATGATCCATTAATGCTTTTATTTCTTATAAAACTGAGGTTGAAAATCAATTTAGTAAAAAAATCAAGAGAACTAGATCTAATAGAGGTGGAGAATATCTTTAAATGAATTTTGTGAAAAGAATGGAATAATTCATGAAGTAACTCCGCCTTATTCACCTGAGTCAAATGGAGTAGCTGAAAGAAAAAATAGAACATTGAAAGAGATGATGAACTCTATGTTAGTTAGCTCTAATGCTCCTGATAATTTGTGGGGTGAAGTTATTTTATCTGCATGTCACTTACAAAATAGAAGACCACATAGAAGAACTGGCAAAACTCCATATGAATTGTGGAGGGGTTATAAGCCTAATTTGAAATATTTAAAAGTGTGGGGGTGCCTTGCTAAAGTTCTTTTGCTTTAACCTAAAAAGAGAAAAATAGGTTCTAAAATTGCTGATTGCATGCTTGTTGGTATGCTGAACATAGTGGTGCATATAGATTTCTCGTTTTAAAAAGTGATGTGTTTGATTGCAATACTATAATTGAGACAAAGAATGCTGAGTTCTTTGAATATATTTATCCATTGTCTCATAAAATTTCTCATACACCTGTTGAAACAAATAGTGAAATTACCTCTAATGTGGAACCGAGAAGGAGAAAAAGGCCTAGGAAATAATATTTTTCTTATGGAAATGATTTTCAAACTTTTCTTGTCAATAATGAACCAACAAATTATTTTGAAGCTATATCTTCTTCAGAAGCTAATTATTGGAAAGAGGTAATAAAAGTTGAAATCGATTCTATTTTGAAAAATAATACATGGATTTTAACTGATTTATCTCCTGGTGCAAAACCTATTGGTTGTAAATGAATTTTCAAAAAGAAATTTAATCCTGATGGATCTTTAGATAAATATAAATCTCGGTTAGTAGCAAAAAAATTTTCTCAAAAACAAAATATAGATTATTTTGATACATTTGCACTAGTAACTAGAATTTCTTGGATGTCAAAACTGCTTTTTTAAATGGAAATTTAGAAGAAGAAATTTATATGGTTCAACCTGAAGGCTGTGTCATTCCTGGACAAGAAAACAAAGTTTGTAAATTAATCATATCTCTTTATGGCCTCAAACAAGCTCCTAAGCAGTGGTATGAGAAATTTGAACAAGTTTTACTGAGAGGCGGTTTTTCTTTAGTTGAGGTGGATAAATGTGTTTATACTAAAGTGGTAGACAATGATTATGTGATAATATGTCTGTATATTGATGACATGCTTATATTTGGTACAAATTTAAATATTGTGCAAAATACTAAATTATTTTTGTCTACTAATTTTGATATGAAAGATCTGGGTGAAGTAAATACAATATGAGAAGTTAAAGTTATAAGGAGTGAAGATGGAATAATGTTGTCACAAGAACATTATGTTGAGAGACTTCTTAAGAAGTTTGAATATTTTAATGTCACATCTGTAGCACTCCTTTTGGTGCTAACTCTCAGTTGTAAAAGAATAATGGTGACCCAGTTGCTCAGTCTAAATATGCTCAGATTATTGGGAGTCTGATGCATTTAATGAATTTTACAAGGCCTGATATAACCTATGTTGTGTGTAGATTGAGTAGATATACTCATAATCCCAATAGAGAGCATTGATCTATATTAACTAGACTAATGAAATATTTGAGAGGAACCATGAATTATGGTATCCTATATAGTGGATTTCCTTCTACTTTAGAAGGGTACAGTGATGCAAACTGGATCTCTGATTCGGATGAGACAAAATCCACTAGTGGTTATATATTCACCCTTGGTGGTGGTGCAATATCGTAAAAATCAGCTAAACAGACGATCATTGCTAGATCGACTATGGAATCAGAGTTTGTAGCTCTGGAGTTAGCCGGTTCTAAGGCTGAGTGGCTAAGAAACTTCTTAGATAATATCCCTTTAATAAAGGACGTACTGCCTCATGTGTCTATACACTATGATTGCCAGGCAGCAATAACTATATCAAAGAATAAATCTAATAATTGTAAAAGTAGACACATGAAACTGAGACATGATGTCATAAAACAGCTGTTGAGAGATGAAATAATTTCGATTGACTATGTGAAGTCAAAGATAAATTTGGCCAATCCTCTGACTAAACCCGTGGGAAGAAAATTAATTTTTCAAACCTCAAAAGAGATGAGGTTAAGGCCAATTTCTTGTCAATAGAGATGGTAACCCAACCTATGTGATTGGAGATCCCATGAAGTAGGTTCATGTGGGTAATAACAAGTCAATATTGACACTGAAGCACTAAAAGAGAGTGCTTGACTGCTACAGATTGAGAGGCTGAGTTATAACTCTTAATGAATTCATATTGCTTATGGATGATGTATTTAAGAGCAGTACCCACTTGATGAATTCACCTATATGAGAGTGGAGTAAGGCCGCTCCTATGAGATTTTGGCCTAGTCTCTATAGTCTCATGAATTACCAGGCACGCGCGTGGCCTAGTGGCGCAAAACCGCGTTGAACAACAAAATTGTCAGGGTCGAAATGTGATTGAAAAAAATCTCTGACTTACAATAAGAATTATTGGTTCATAGTATTATTATTATATTTCACCAGTAATTCTGTAAGCTAAATTTTATCAATCTAAGTTCGGTTCATAGTCCAAAAGACACCAAACCTATTGCATTTGGACCATACAAATCCAACAAGTTTATTTTTGAAGGTCTTTAAAATAGCGGGGGACTGTGGCAATATTTTAAAGTCCTTTGGACAAATGTCTTAGCCCTTCTAGAAGGCTATGTTAAGTGGCAAAAGAAGTGTAAAAAGTGGCAAATTCCATCAACCACTTTCTTTCCATGCACAATAAAGTTCCATGCAATTACAACTATAAATAGCCACCATTGGTTACACAATTCTCCATCATCAGAAACAAAAAGCTCTTTCTACTTAGCTTTCTTCTCTTTCTTGCCTAGCTTCTCTTATATCCAATTTTACTTATAAATTTTCTTTGTCCTTATTCTCTTTTCAATCTTGTTATTATTGTAATGTAAATATTTTGCTGATTCCTGTATCCTCTAAATAAAATAGAGTTAAGCTTGTTTAATCCTGGGGAAACATTTCACACTGCTGAAATAATTTCTTAGGACAGTACCTAACAAGACTAAAGCTAATTCGTGTATCTACTTACAAAGAATATTATTCCAGTGTTATTCTAATTTTCCCGCTGTCATTTTACTACATATATATATATATATATATATATATATATATATATATATATATATAACGGATTATTACAATTTTTGCCAAGTTACCGGTTAATAATTACCATAAGAATTTACTTGTAATACCTTATACAAATTTGAAAGTATCACAATTGAATAAAATGTATTGATAGTATCATAAAATAGGAGAGAACAAATAACGAGACAAGACATGAGTTCAATAAAAGAAAAGATATAACGGATTTTGAGTTGACATTTTAGATTTTACGTTATGCTTCTTTTTGTTACTGAACAAGTGTAAATACATTCGACGAATTTTTAAACTTGACCTCATTTTTAATTTTTATACTTTATCTTTAGCTCCGGCCTATTAATAAGCACCTAAAGTTATCAAATACATATCTATTGAACCTTATAACACTGACATGACAAGTTGTGTGTTTTTAGCTCGATGTTGAGCGTTTTCAGAAATGTCTCTGTAAGAGAATATGAAGTTTTGTAAATAAAAACCGACCATTCTTTTATTTGTCTTCCTTTTCTTCTTTTTTTCTTTCAAATAGCCATACTTTTATAGTTTGTCAATGTCTTCTCTTTTCCTTTATTAGGCACTTTGATTCTCAAATTTTTAAATAGTCATGTTGTTAGTCGAGTCTTCGGTGACGACTCATCTGACACACAAGACACAAAATTCTCGTTCTTGTCCTTGTACCCTCACCCATTTCTCCTATGAGTTTTTCTTAAGTGTCTTCGTTTTACTATTTCATTACTCAGTTACCCAATCGCTAACAATGTCAAGTCATCACAATAAGTCGGAGCTAAAAATTAGATGTCTAAAATGAAAATGAAGTCAAATATAAGGGTGGCAGTCGTAGGAGCAATTACTCTTTTGAAAGTAAAGTAGTATGGGGTTGTGAACAACCAGAAACATAAGTGGATCCCGCTCACTACAGTGTCTGTACCTTTAGCAGCCAAGTCTGCCACATTAATTAAATTTGAGAAGGAGGATTATTTCAGTTTTCAATCAAACGTTTCTCATTCACACTCCTCTCCGTAAAAGCAGCTCAATAGCTTGTGGAGAATGGGCCTAACTTTGCCTACCATCACAATAATTGAAAATTTGGGCATTATATACATGAAGGGGATTAAGGTGGGAAGAGAGGGGGAAAAAGCGATATTTATTTATATAAAAGAGAAAAGCATAGGGGAGATAGTTCTTGTCAACGTACCTTAATTGGTCTGCATAGCAAATTTCCCAATTTATGTGAATTCATTCTTGTTCAAATTAATGTCACGAGAATAGATTTGTCTATTTTCACAAAAAAAAAAATAAAAAAGTGGCTGGACTTTAAAAAAACAAAAATGAAACATTAAGAAACTATAAAATACTCTCTCCGTTCACTTTTACTTGTCCACTATAGTTTTTGACACCCTTTAAAAAATAATAAATGAAGTACATGATTTACCACGATACCCAAATTGACTATGCATATTTTTAATGTATTTGAGAAAATAATTTGAAATGAGTAATTAATACCGAGGATATGATAGGAAAAAGAAAATCGCCTTCTCTTAATATGCTAAAAGTGACAAGCAAAACTGAAAATTTATTTTTAAAATACTGGACAGGACAAGTAAAAGTGAACGAAGGGAGTATGAGACAAAATGCAACTTTTCCTCATTTAGAATATTATGGCTGGATTTAACTCTAAGGTGTTTCATGTCCAAACACAAGTTAATCAACTTCCGAATATTCTTTTTCAATTTCAAATACTATTTTTTCAAATATCAACCAATTCAGGTCTAAACACCTAAGCTTCCTGTGCATCGGCCTTAAAACTTCAAATTCTATAATCTTTTGACATAATTAATTTTCCATCATCTAATATTGGAAGTATATATATATTCATTGTTCAAATATTTTTACTCCCCACACTATTTGTTGGCTTGTACATGTACCTTGTTTCTTGATTTTCTTAACTTCTCGTACTTGTACCGATTTGTACGCTAATTATACCCCTTTTCTTTTGAGTTTTATATATGAATATTCATATTATACATAGCTCACTTGTTATTAACGTATTAGTGTTGCATACATTAACAGCTATTAATCTTGAATTTCTTTTGCTTCTAGATATTACAAGTTTTCTTGCATAGAATAGTACTTCATTAATCTTAGTGATTTCAAATTTGTTAATTAAGCAATTTATTCAATATTCACTAATGATGTTTAGTTTACAAATTCTACAATATGCACTAGTTAATAGTCTATCTCTTTTACCCTTTTAAGGGGTATGCTTTTCCCCTGTATATGGTCTTCCTCGAACAAAAGGTTATATGGTGGCTCAATATATTAAAAAGAAAAAAAAAGTGGTGGCAAAAGGAAAGGATTTCAGAATAGTGGTAGTGACAAATGAGTATAGCCAGTAAAATGAAATAGTCTGGGCTGAAAATTTTAACCATTTACAGGACTTTGAATTTTTTTTAGCGACTTCTGCTCCTGTTGAAACTTCAAATAAGTGGATCATCTAGCTTTTGGGTACAATCAATTTATATTCAAATAATCAAATAAAATAACGCTTAGATATCCACAACAAACCCTAAACCTTCCGATTCAGCATCTGCAAAATGCAGTATCACGTAATTATAATAGGACAAATAGAACAAATTTTCTTGATTCAATCTAATTAAGAAACAACTGAATAATAGCACTATAAGGCGCTAATTATAACAAACTCATCATCTTATCATACTGAACAACAAAAGGGGTAAAAAGGATTATAGTAAAAGAAGGAGGAAATGAAAAATTAGGAAAAACCGAAAACAAATGGAGTACTAATTACTAGGAAAAATGTCTTTTGTCCACTGCTAAAATCACTTCCCCCCCTTTAAATCGAACTAGAATTCTTTCTCCACACTACTATTATAGCATGCACCATAATACATATTCCACATGCAGGCATGATATACAAATTCACAATCATGGCTACGATAAAGGAAAAAACTGGATTAATATCCTGTTAGATTTTGGAAATGATAGACTCAAACATATAAATGTTCACCATAAGTTTTTTATCTTCTTCTTAATCTATTGATCAGAAGTATTAAACAGCGCTACGCCAGTAGAAAAAGTTATGCTACTAAGCTGAGACGAGAGAACTCGGTATATATAAGCACCAAAATTCTCTCCATTTCACTTGGCCTGCATGGTACTGTAAGTGCACCTTCATGATCAAAACCATATTCCTCATAAGCTTGTTCCAATAATCTCAAAAATGTAGGGTGTGTTAAGCAACTCAATGGAACTACAAATCTCTTCACTTCATCATCTTCCGCCGCAACAACGGCGAAATGCCCTTCCTTCACGTCCTCCGGCACGTCGTTTTCCGGCTCGTCGAAATAATCATCGGACGGTAATTTCTTCCCTAATAGAAGACTCTTTTGTAGCTTTGCTACCATTACTTTCAGATTCACTATCCCACTCTTATTTTTCTTCGTCCCATTTGTTCTATCCTTTGACATAATAATAATAAAGCTACTAGGTTTTTTTTTTTTTTTTTTTTTTTTTTGGCTTTGGTTTAATTATGTAGGGGTTTCTTTGGGCAACTTTAAATTTTTAAAGCATGTTACGTAGGTTATATATATATAATATATTTATAGTGTGAGTGCAGGAAGGAAGAGTCAGAGATAAGGTTGGTGTTGACATGGTTGGACTGTCAATTGGTGTAAATATTGTGAGACAAAAGCATGTGAATGAAGTCATGAACTCATGAAGTTTCCTTTCATCTGTGGAACATCTCTTTTAACGTCATATCTGCCGCTTCTTCCAATTACATAATAATCGGACATAATTTCAACTTTCCCTATATATTTAGCCTTCCTATTAAAGAACCTACCATTGTATAAAAAAGAAATTAAAAAAATAATCAGTTGTGTATTATTTAGCATTATAAGCTTAAAAATGGATAAACAACAAGCTGAGATAATTTATTACCTATTTACCATAACTCGGTCTCCAAATACGTATGTGATTTAAGAGACAAACTCTTGAGATAATATTTAAAGATACATATTTAAAGCTTAATGTCGTAAATTAATGTGTTCACAGACGGACTAAGATTAGTCTCCACTGCCATACTGTATATAACACTAGTTAACAAGTGAGAAATTACATAAGCAGGCTAATGCGGCCATGAGATCTACTATAGCACTACTACGAATCAGGAGAATAAAGGAACTGTCACTAGCATCAAGTTTCCAAACAAGAGAATTGTTCTGTGTTTTTAGGATCAAAATTAAAGACTAAACCAAGATAAGTGAGCCGATTTCTTGATCAAACACATGATGATATGAAACTCTTTATGATTTACTTGATTCTTAATAAAGAAGAGTTAGTTGCACTTCAAATTAAGTGTCACGAGAGACAATTTTATCAGCCAATCCTTCTTGGAACTATGGCACAAGTTAGTTGCAGGGCTAGCATACACGGAAAATTCTGAGAACCAGATAAGGTGTCAAATGATCGGATTGATCTGATTTTCGGCGGATCAATATGGGTTAATCAATACATGGGCGGTCAATGACCTGCCCAAAAGTTACTTGAACTGAGAAGGCTAAAATTTGGGTCATAATCCAACCCGCCCAATTCTTGTCAAGTTTAAATTAATGTGTGTTGTTTTCTTATAAATCGTTTGATTATCAAATAAAACCTTTTCTTTCGTTAGGGTCATATATAACATATCAAATAAAAGATGAATTGTTTTAAAGATATTTTATCAAATTTACTCATGGATCAATTTGGGCTAGAAATCAGCCCAATTTCAGAGGGGCTAAAATGGGTTGGATCAAGATGGATTGAATTTAACAAATGAACGGATTAATAATCGGCTCAACCTTGGGCGGATGGGCGGGTTAAATTGGTTTGGGCTCAAATTACCACCCTAACTACAAATGAGCAGTACGTACTGGCACTGCTTGAAATTATTAAGAGATTATTTGGTACACACACAAAATTGAAAATTGTGTGGAAGACGAGTACCATATAATCATGCATGCATACCTCGCCTATTCAATCTTACCCCACTTTTTATTACAATTCCTTGTAATAGACGGTGTGTTACACATTTATAGCCTATTTGGCTAAGCTTCTTTTTGGCAAAAGTGCTTTTTTTTGGCCAAAAGCATTTTTGGCCAAAAATTGAGGTATTTGGCCAAGCTTTTGGAAGGAAAAAAAGTGCTTTTGAGGAGAAGCACAAGCAGTTTTGGAGAAGTAGAAAAAAGTAGCTTCTCTCCAAAAGCACTTTTTTGAGAAGCACTTTTGAGAAAAATACACTTAGAAGTAGTTTTTTAAAGCTTGGCCAAACACTAATTGCTGCTCAGAAGTGCTTTTCAAACTAATTAGCCAAACACAAACTGCTTCTCACCAAAAGTACTTTTGAGAAAAGCACTTTTGAAAAAAAACACTTCTCAAAATAAGCTGATTTTTGCAGCTTGGCCAAATCTTTATCAGTACCGGTCCTGTGAGAATTAACTAGTCGATAGAATCGAGGAACCACCCGGATCAAGACATAAATTTTTACTTGTTCAAATAACAATTAAGATTATGCACGGCCATGAATTAACAACGAATCATTTTTCAAGTTCATTATCACAGATAGTTCCTACTGTTAGAAAATAAGACGGAAATTATGAACAAAACGATTTTAGGGTGTGAAAATAGACTGTCCTTAAAGAGTTATCGCATATATACTGATTTGGGGAAATACAAACGAATCTCTTCAGGATACAATAAAGCCTGTATAATATTTGTGACACTTTTAGAAAAGATGTCTTATTTCACAAAGAGACATATCTGGGCAGATCTCTTCATAAAGAGACAAAATCTGTTTATTCAAATTTTAAATTTAAATATATAGTGTACTTAATTGATTATATAATATATAATATAGTGTCCAAGTCCCGTCTTTGATTATATGATATAAATATATAATGTACTTAATTGCACACACTTAAAAGTATGTGTCCTAAATTAAAGACATGAAAGTGACAACTGACAAGTGCTAATAAGGTTCCAAAAGAGACCTCTCTCTTTCGATGCGGAAACAATCTCATACTTCCCAGATTCAAAATAACAAACTATCGTACACCTTGTTTACCCTAAAATTCGAGTAACAATTAAACTTGTATTGTGGCTTTAAGGATATGTGATTTAATTCAACGCCAATTGATAAACAAGGGATTAAATAGACAAATTAAAGAGTAAAGTAGATCCAACCAGTGTGCAGGCTAAGTATCGACCTTGATCGGTGACAGTCTCGAGGTGTGATTATGGGAATAAATGATAAAACAATTATGAAGAACACTAGGTGAAATAGCAAGAGAATAATGTACGTATATTTTCTTATCGGTGAACAGTGGTCTACAAATGAATAGGATCCCCATTTATATAATAGGGAGTCCTAAATAAGGTACACTTCTAATTACAGTAGGAAATCATATTTGATAGCTGTCTAACTGCCGAAGACCAATCCATTTCGAAATTTACACCGTGATCCTCGGGCCGTTGAGGGTATCTCGCTCTTTCCGTTGCTGAATCATAACGGTATCATCTCGAAGCATGCTTTCTTCCGACCTCGGCAAATGATAACGACCTCGACATTGGAAAGGATCTTCAACCCCGAGCTCGGCGTCCTGGCCTTCCGACGTGGTATCACTTTCTCTATCGAAGAATGAAATCAGATAGCTCCGATTTTCACCGTATACACACCTACAAAGAATCGGACTAATGACATATACGATATTTAAATTCTTGATGTAGATACTTCATAGTTGGTTCTCAACCTTAAAAAATGACGAGGGTATCTCGAAACGGGCGTGGGGAGATTACCACCTCGGAATGAAAAAGGTACCGTCTCTTGGAAATATCTGCATTAGTAGGGAAGATTTAAAACAGACTTGACAAGTCAAACGAAGAGTGATTGTACGTGGTAGATCCAAAGTAGGGAAAAGAACAAGAAGATTAAAAGAAAGAAGGGGTCCTTATATTCATGTGAAGTTATGTCATCATTAATAACCTTCTAACTTAAGCTCTTATGGAAAAGAATAATTCGTTGCAGCAATAACTTTCAAATACTCTGTAGGCGTTGAGAATTTTCACGAAAGAGTTTAAAATATAAAAAAGTAAACACGCAAAGATTACATGATGGTAAACGGGGCGGGATAACGAAAGGGAAAAAGTAACCTTAAACCGTCTTTTAACTCGCCTTATCATGCACCATTTAACATTTCTTCCTACTTTTTCCATGTCCCATTGGGTGCTTTTTAAATTATTTTGTGTTTCTTTGTCTCTCAGTTTGCAGTGTTTTATTAATTTATTTTATATTTTTTTTGTTTTTTTCCTTTCAAATTGGTGCCGCATCAGTCATATATTATCTTTGAAAATCGCTAACAATGGAAAACAAAAGAATTTTATTGATAGAAATCATATCTTCGTTTAGAATGTCCAAAGTACTTTGCTGAATCGAAAGGCGTCGTGTATTAAAAGTTTAGCTAGAATAGTTTGTGTGATTCAGGTTCATTGATAATGTCATGTGAATTTAGTGCACTGATTTTGCAACAATTAAGCATAGAAGACGAAAAGCAACTACTTGAGCCTTACTTTTACTAATGCCGGGAAAGAAATCTAGAAAATAGGGATTTAATTAGCTTTTATCCTATGCATTAAAATCTTTGGGAATGGCCAAAGATAAAAAAAGGAAAAATACCACAACGAGAAGGAATTGAACCACCAAACTTGGGGAAAATATGAACCCTTTTCTCCATTGAGCTAAGGTTCATGGATATGTCAAGGGGAATTAATTTATAATAAACGCATAGCATTTAAAATTAATCGTACATACACAGCTGTATAATTTGGACGAAGTGGGTTCGGACGAACCCCTTTCCGCTCCCTAGATCCGTCCATGCCCGTAGGTAGTAGCTAGGAGTATACATAGGTCGGGTTGATTCGAGTTTTTTAGTTACCAAACCAGACCAATTGTATTGCATTTTTAAATCTATAAACCAAGCCAACAAAAAATGAGTTTTTTAATCTCGATTTTTTTGGATTTTTTTATTTTCTCGGGGTTTTCGGATTTTCTTCGAGGTAAAGTCTTCATACCACAAAATTTTAACTTGTGCTCTAAATATATATTTATTCCTAGTAAGATACAACTATATATAGGGTGCTTCCCAAGAAAATAACACAAAATGTGAGATGAGTAATGGCATTGTACTAAAATATTCAACAAAAAGATAATAAAATCACATAAAAGACGTATTGCTAATTAATAAGCCATAATAAAAATGATCATAATTTTAAAATACAAAGTCATGCTAAAATAAGTACTGCTAATAAATATTAATTATATGACTAAACACTAGAGAAAATAAAATAAAATAAAGTTATGCATTTTCACTATCTAAATTCTAAATCAATGCAAACTAACAAATAGATATCCAATACTATTGACATTTCTAGTGTTGAATTGAATTATTTTTGTTAGTGTTATGAAACAATAAAAGAAGAAGAACAATATTGCAAAGAAAAGTAGGGAGAGAGAATTCTTATTGATTTGGGATCAATTACAATGGAATAGAACCCCTCTATTTATAGGAAAAGAGTGACTTCGCCACCAAGTAAAATCCCTAAAATCTATCTAAAATATAGACATTCACCTTAAATAGAATTCTATTTATAACACTCCCCCTTGAATGTCTATTGTAACGACCCACCGGTGGTTTGAGCATTTGCACTTCGCTCGCCAGTTCTCGGGCATGGCTAGCCCCGTATGATGTACTATGACTTATGTAAATCGCTGGCTTTGGTTTTCAGGTTAATCGGAATAGATATGGAAGAATGATTCTCAGCTTGAAGCTTTAGATTTGAAAGGTTTGACTTTGTAGCATTTGACCTCGGATTTGGATTTTTATGATTTGGTTAGCTC
The DNA here is from genome assembly GCF_001879085.1 of Nicotiana attenuata. Taxonomy (NCBI): domain Eukaryota; kingdom Viridiplantae; phylum Streptophyta; class Magnoliopsida; order Solanales; family Solanaceae; genus Nicotiana; species Nicotiana attenuata. The sequence goes on from NW_017674035.1 coordinate 44,766, forward strand.
CGTTAGCTGATTTTGGACTTGGGAGCGCGTCCGGAATGTGATTTGGAGGTCTGTGGTAGAATTAGGCTTGAATTGGCGAAATTGGAAATCTGGCATTTTTCGGTCGGCAGTGGAAATCTTGATATCGGGGTCGGATTTTGACTTTTGGAAATTGAAGTAGGTCCGTTGGGACATTTGTGACGTGTGTGCAAAATTTCAGGTCATTCGGATGAGGTTTGGTAGGTTTTTACATCGTTTGCGGAATTCAGAAGTTTTGGAATCCTTAGGCTTGAATCCGAGGGTGATTTGATGTTTTGATGTTGTTTTGCGTGTTTCGAAGGTTGGAATAAGTTTGAATGGTGATATGTGACTTGTTGGCATGTTTGGTTGAGGTCCCGAGGGCCTCGGGATGGATTTGGATGGTTGACGGAGAGTTTGGATTTGAGTTAGTGTTGCTGAATTTGCTGCTTCTGTCATTTCCGCACCTGCGAATTGGGACCGCAGGTGCGAGGTCGTAGATGCAGTATGGTGACCGCAGATGCGAAATCTGGCCATCAGGTGAAGACCGCAGGTGCGGTGTGTTGGGTGCATCTGCGGGACAGCAGGTGCGGTGCCTGGGCGCAGATGCGGCCCTGAGGACTTAAGTGAAAATCGCATATGCGGTTATTTTGACCGCAGAAGCCGGTCCGCATAAGCGTGAAAGGGAGCCGCAGGTGCGAGATGCCTCGGCAGAAAGTATAAAAATCCATCTTCGCGATTTTCAGCTTATTTCTCACCATTTTTGGACGGCTTTGAAGCTTTTGAGGGCGAATTTGAGAAGGGATTCAAGGTTTAGCAGCAAGGTTAGTAAATTGAGTCATAAAACTTATATGGGTGATGATTTCCCGTTGTTTAATCATGGAATTTGTGGAAAATTTGGGAAATTAGGGCTTGAAATTGGAGAGTTTAAATTGGGGATTTGAGGTCTGATTTTGGTGATTTCGGTACGTATAGACTCGTGAGGGGATAAGGATTCTAGTGTTGTGATTTTTATCGAATTCCGAGACGTGGTCCCGGTGGTCGGGTTTGGCCAATTTCGGGATTTTTGAGTTGATTTGATTATTTTCGCTTGGACTTTGTTCCTTTAGCGTGTATTAATGATGTGGTACTGATTTTGGTTAGATTTGGAGCATTTGATGGCCGGGCCGAGAGGCAAAGGCATCGCGGTTAGAGTTTGGTCCGGTTTGAGGTAAGTAATAATTGTAAATGTTGTCATGAGGGTATGAAATCCCAAATTTCACATCGTTGTACTATTTTGAGGTGACGCACACGCCTGATAGCGAGCGTGAGGGGCGTGCACCGTTGGGAGTTGTGACTTGGTCCGTCCCGTAGCAACTATTAAGTTGCATATTTGACTGAAAACTATTTGATACTATTGTGCTTTGGAAAGTATTACTGTGTTTTGGGCTGAATGCCATATTTTGGCCTTGTGCCAAGCTGTTTGGACCCTTAAGGGCTTCTTACTACTATTCCTCACTATTTTGATTTAATATATGTACTCAGCCATGCTATGCTTTACTGATTTCATAACTCAGTCTTACATACTCCGTTTTGACATATAAAAATGATATTTTAGGCTAAGCACCCTGTTTTACTGATAGCCCGAGTGACTCGAGAGGTTTTCTGACTGAGTAGGGCCGAGGGCCTATATTTGTGAGGATCTTATGGGATCGGGCTGCACGCCGCAACAGATTTGTTACTGACTCATGATATTATGAGGCCGAGGGCCTGATTGATTTATGCCACGAGGTGGCTTGTTGTTATGAGGCCGAGGGCCTGACTGATTTATGCCACAAGATGGCTTGTTATAACGCTTGGGCTGTAGGAGCCCCTCTAGAGTCTGTACACCTCCAGTGAGCGCGGGTACCCAGAGTGAATGATATGTTGTTGTCCGAGGGGCTGATTAGGAGTGATTGAGAGGTAGCCCGAGGGGCTGGTTCTGTTGATATTATGCCCGAGGGGCAGTTTATGATGCATGTCTTGCCCGAGGGGCTATCTATGACTTTGGTCATTTTTACTCTAAATTTCATTGTTTCTCTGTTGAAACTGTTAGAAAAATATCTTTTAAAGAATTTTCACTGAACTTGGATTTTTAAATGAGTTAAATGATTTCTGTACTGTTTTGAAAACGTACTGTGCTTATTGTAGTGCTATGACGTGGAATTATCTGATTTTTTACTTCAGTTTTCATTTACTCTTATTACTTACTGAGTTGGCGTACTCACATTACTCCCTACACCTTGTGTGCAGATCCAGGATGCGGGTTGCGATAGTGAGTGCTGATCGTTCATCCAACAGGTCTTTCGGAGTCGGCAAGGTAGCTGCATGGCGTTCGCAGCCTTGCACTTCTCCTTCTTATCTTCCTCAGACTACTATTTTTAGTATCTTTATTTCCAGACTATGTTAGTCTTTATTGTACTTAGACAGACCTCGTAGATGCTCGTGACTTGTGATATCCCGATGTCGGGCTTGTGTTATTTTCCGCACTTGTTATTTAGACTCATGTTATGAGATTTTACTAATTAATAGCTTAAAAAAATGTCTTTTATGAAATACTGGTTTGGTTTGGAATTTGTGTTGGCTGGCCTAGTTTCACTATAGGCACCATCACGACCAGGTCGGTTTTAGGGTCGTGACATCTATTCAACAGATAATATGCCTCGTTAAAACCTTAGCTAAAATAGAATGAGTGGGAAAAGAATTCCAGTGAAGGAAAAAGAGTACACATATCTAACAATACGCCTTTTGGTTGCCTCGTTAAAAACCTTGCAAGGAAAACCCAACGGGACCTAACCTTGTAAGAAAAAAAGAGTACAACGCGTATTAACTTCCCCTAATGAGAGCATCAATTCATATCCTTGAGCCTTCACATTCCAATCTTGTGCACAAACTTCAAAAGATCGTTGGTATAGATTCGATAAACAAATCAGTCATCTTATCACTTGAATGAATATGTTGCAACTTGAAATCATCATTCGTGTGTATATGTAATGTCTTCATATAATGTCGTGGAATAGCCTTTTCAATATCTCCATAGAGGTATTCTCACTATCACATTATCATGCTTATAGTTATAGCAAAATACATATGTGCACAAATTTCACTTAAGATATGGTACTTCAAAACCAAGAATTGTATATGCTTTAAGCGATTTAAATCCTTCATGGATTGTCATATAAGTTAAATTATATAAGTCATATAATAGACTTTAGTTAGATGCATATCAAGTTTTCATGTCATGCTAGACAAATAAGATATCGAAAATTGATTGCACATATCATTGACTTTATACTTTCAAGTGTTTGAACTACATGTCAAAAACCACATGTCTTTCATATGAAACCAATTCCATTTGACTTGTGTCTCTTTTATTTGGCCAATATTTTTGTGTCTGTATTCGAAAGACTTAAGATCCTCATATATATATTTAGCGGTATCATAGATGTCGTCGACGAACATTTTATATCGCTTCCAATATTTTTTAATAAAGACATAACATAGAGATCTCTTCATTCATTTAAGATACCTAAACCTCTCCTGAGATTTTATGAAGTTTTATGTCATGTGATCTTCTAGATCATTTGCCTCCTTTATTATGATCATTTTGATCATTTGTTCGTCTTCTTTTTCAAGAATTTTACTTGAAATCGATTTATCTATACGCTTTAAGCGTACCATAGACTTTGTCCTTCTAGGACTTATTCTAATAGGAGCATTTGCAGTGAGAATATAGTTACTTTCTTTAGGACAACAAATGTGTCTCGCATGCTTTGCAATATATTGCAAATGAATTATCTTTTTTTATGAATCTCAAGTTCATATTATCTTATTCGAGGATCTAGATGTATAAATGATAATTCATTCCACGTAACTTTTTCTCAACTGTTTATCCTGTCTCCCTCTCATGTTAGAAAAACTAACTTGTTTTCTCAACTTTGAAAATCCATCTTGTGCGTTATGGTGTTAATTAAAATATACACCGCACATTAATATAATAAGATGAAATTATTTGGTTCCTGACCCTGAACCACTTGTGAGGGGAGAAAATAATATACTTTGGTATATAACATATATCAAACTGATAAAGATAACTTTGTTCTCATAAGCAATAGTTTAGCTATTAACTGGATGCGCTCAATAAATTATTTTGCTAAACCAACTGTGATGTAAACCAACTTATCAAGATGAACTATCTTGAATAAAAAATCTAGAAATTATGCTCTAAATTAAATTATTGAGCAAGTTATATCGCAAACACCAGGTTGCAGGTTAATAATAATCTCACATGTAACCATCTCATAGATGCATCTAATGTGGTATGCATGGCAGGTGAATGGGCCCATATTCACCTTTGGTATTTTCAGCAGTCATGGGATTCAATCCCAATTTTAGTTGGTCTATTAATTAATGAGAACAAGCAACATAAGAGAATTCGTACAAATTTTTTTAGTTCTTTAATATTTACCCATGTGAATTCTCTTTTATTTTTGCACATCATACTTAAATTGATATGGCTAAACCAATTATGCCAAACTGAATAAATTATCAATATTGATAAACGTCAGATTTACACCATGACGTGTGAAATTATGAATAAACTCCAAGTTTATTATGATATGAGATTTTATATCAATAAACATCCACTTTATTGCTGTATTCTTTTATTTGTGTAGTACAAGCTGGAGAATAAAACGGATAACTTTTCACATACATATTACCTTGCTACAAGTTGTAGTAATATAAGATATTAAATCTCTCATTTATTTATAGTCTCAATATAACCAACCACTTTCGCGAATACTGTAGAAACTCAATTGAGTTTCTTTGAGACTTACTACATCATAATGTCTTATTATAATCAACTGCGTTTCATCAAAATAGTATAATTGGCTCTTCCAGAGTTCTCAATTAATTTTTTACTACCACATATTCATCAACATCCATATGTTGAATATCTCTTTCAAAGAGAAAGTTATACCATTACGGTAATGGTCAAAATTATATGCAAGATCTGTTTCTTGCATCACTATTGTCTTTTAATAATCACATTGCCAAAATATTTTGACGTATAATAGGTATGTGACCAATGATCATTCATGCCATAATAATGATATTATTTTCATATTTCCTCTCAAATCTCATTCTGGAGGTGAGTGTGGTATATTCACTACCACTAGCACGTTCATATTCTTCCAAGAATGAATATGTATTCATAAATCAAATGTTGTCACATTCACATCATGAATGGACCATAATCATCTATATGTGCTTTACAAAATTTCATGTCAAATCGATGACAAATATTACTTTCACAAAGTGAAGGATTATTTTGAGAATCCTTATTGTTCGCATTACCACAATGATGACGATTATAATTTTGTCTATTTCCACGTCCACATCCATTGATACATTCATAGTAACAATTTTGTCTTCTTTCAGACTTATCACATACTGCTATCACATTCTCTTAAGGGAATGAGAATGGAGCAAATACAATGGGACGGGTTTTTAATAGTTTGCCCACAATCACACATGAATTTGATCATGGCAAGGCATAAAAGTTTTACCACTTTGGGTGGTTATAGTTTCTTTCAAACTCCATTAGGGTTACAATAACAAATTATCGTCTTTGATTGTATTTAAAATCAAATTATAGAATGTCAAGAATTTTAAAGAGAAAGTAAAGTAAAATATTTACCTTAAATCCAGAATTTAATCATAAAGGAAGTTCATGGAACAATTGACAATCATTATGCTCAATCTCAAAGCTTCTACTCAATTGGCTAGAGTCTCGTGCTGATAACGTGTTATGAACAATAAAAGAAGAAGAACAATATTGCAAAGAAAAGTAGGGAGAGAGAATTCTTATTGATTTGGGATCAATTACAATGGAATAGAACTTCTCTATTTATAGGAAAAGAGTGACTTAGCCACCAAGTAAAATCCCTAAAATCTCTCTAAAATATAGACATTCACCTTAAATAGAATTCTATTTATAACAGTTAGCATTAATATTAATTTGATTTTGGTTTGGGCTTATTTGAGTTACTAACATCTATTGAACATGTTGGACCATTCAAAAATTCTAAGTCCAAACTTAAAATAATATGTTAATGACAAAACTAAGAAAATATTTAAGAAGTATTTATAAATTACATTACTATAAATATTTTTAAAAATTATACATATGTACTATCGGGTTGGTTTGATTTCAATTTATTTTTTGTTGTTAAAATCAAATAAACTAATTATTGCAGTTTTTTTTTTAATACCAAACCAAATATATCAAACCGAATCATTAATCAGTTTTTTTTCAATTTGACTTTGGTGCGATTTATCAATTTCTTTTCTACGCCCCTAATGGTTACAGTAAATTTTGTAACTGTAAATTCTCAAGAGATGGAGCAAGCTCTTTATATTGTTATATGTTATAGTATCAAATTGGAGAGAGAAGATATAGTTCTATAAATCAAGGATAAGGTTTAGGAGAGATATATGGACATAATTTTGAGTATCCTATTTATTTCTAGCTTCGGCCTCACTATTTGCTTGTTTATCTCCAACTGTAACTAATGTGAAGCATAATTTTTTGTGTGTGGTTATTTTGCATTATTCTTTTCTGAAACAAGTTACCAGAAGCAAATATTAGTTCTTTTCTGTTGAAAAAAAATATTACTTGATAAAGCTAAGGTACTATTACTATAAACGATGAGGAAGGTTAAAAAAAAAGATCGATGAGGAGTGTTAAAGAAAGAATTAATTACTCCTATAACTATTCCATTTGCTCATTTCCTTTTATGTATCCAAATTCATGTCAATAGTGGCATCACATATGCATATTAGAGCAAAGATAAGTAACAAGGGCTTGGATATGACGCGATACTGACACAAAATAATGACTTCATTTAGATAGGATAATATAACTGTGAATGTACACATTATGCTGTGAACCAAGTAGACTCTGTAAGGGTCTATAGACTAGAAAAATGAATGAGACTGAGTCAATTGAGATTATTGGGTCGAGTAAAATATTAAAGAGTTTTATTTTGGTAGTCAGACTCAATTGGTAGTCAGACTCAATTAGCAAGTGGTTAAAAAGGATTAGGGTGAGAACGAAGGGATTGTGCGAATTATGTTGCAGCTTTGGCTCAGTCTCTTCTCATCTCCTCTTCTAAATCTGTCTCTCATCTCTGTCACACCTCCTTTTTCGCTACTACACCCCGGAAAGGGCATAATAAAGGGAGTTTTTCCAATTAAAGGACAATCGAAACGGGATTCGTTTATTAAGAGATTCAGAGTCGCCACTTGGAAGATTTATGGTGTCCCAAGTCACCGGTTTGAATCCCGAATCGAGGAAAAGGTTTGACTCTGTTTAACAGTCGCTAACCAAAAATCCGGGTAATGAATTCTGTTAACCCGGGAGAAGGTGTTAGGCATTCCCGAGTTCCGTGGTTCTAGCACGGTCGCTCAACTGCTATATTTCGCTAAAGTCTGATTTTAATACATGTTATCCTATTGCACTTTTTAGAATTATTTACCGCTTTTAATTAAAATTTTTAAGAAAGTGAACGTCGTTTAAAAACGTGTTTTTGGATCACGTCACATGAAATGCACCCGGATCCTCAACACATTTTTATTCAACGTTTTGGGACTTGGATTTGGGTCACATGAAATGCACACCCGAGTTTAGGAAGGTAAAATTATTAAAGAACACGCCTAACGCGACTAACGTGTTATTAACTTTGCGGGAGGCCATGAAAATTCGCTAAATGGTACGCCCCGAATTCTAAATATTTTAATAGAAACATTTAAAGAGGGCCACGCAATTTATGGATTCTATTTGGCGCGACGCACCTCGAATTATTTTAAAGGCCATCCTATATGGAACTACTATTTTTCTATTAAGCATTGTCTCTAAAAAGGGTCCTAATTTAGTATTATAAGGTTCGGGCCTCAAATTCAAGTCCGGATTCAAACAAGAGGGGAGAACCTCTTAATTTGAATCCGCTACCTAACTCGAGAGCCCAAATTTATATTTAAATTTAAACAAAGGGACCCAATGAAGACCTTCAGTATTTGGGCCTCGAAATTGGCTCTGAATGAAAAGTCAGTCCAGAAATAGGATTGGGCTATGCGCGGGCAGGATTAAGGCCCAACTGATTAAAGTAGCTGTAAAGTTTTAACAAACAACAAATCCAAATAACTTACTAAAATCTGAACTGGGCCCACTGGCCTGGTCCAACGGATAATCATGGTCCTTAAAGTCACTGAATTCTGTTTCTGAAATTAAATCTATCAAATGGGAGGATTATAGATTTGTTCAAGTCGGTAATTGCCAAATCAATTCCAGAATTTAAGTTCCAATTACATTTGAACCAACAACTGTCTACAAACATGTGAAGAAGCTGATGGTGCCACTAACATAATCAAAATTTATAATGGAACATCACATATAGAAAGCAAAGCTAATAGCATACTTGTTTAATTGTAAACTTAGAATCCCTATTGAAGCTGAAACTCAAACGTACATTCATAATAACAGGAGCCATTTGTTTCATTTCAATGTAGATGCCCACGCTTGTTTCAACTTCTATTTCTAATTAACGTTTAGTCTATTTTTAATTTCCAATCGACAGAATACCCAAAAAGCTGAAACTAATTGAAACTGAATTAAGATAAAATGTACAAGTGCATACACTCTGTAATTCTACACTTAGTTATGGCTTGTAAGACTATTCCTGTTGCAAACACTTATTTAACCTGAATTTAGCATTGATATGAATAGATTCAAACATTGTGTTCAAACTACCAAACCTGCTTAACTTCGAATTATTTTACAGCCTCTTGAAAAAAAGCTACAGCTAGTTTTTACTCATAAAGTCCAACCAAAGCTATAAATGATAGTTCATGCAGTCCAATTAGTACAAATTAAGTAATCGTCCAAATAACACTATGAATTAGACATCTAAGTACATCAGTCAAACTAAATCCACATAAGACAAAAAGGCACAATGAATTCTTCAATATTCCTCTTCAAAATGGCAGTCATACACATGGATCCTGTCCTCACAACACTTGAGATTTTAAAAGTGTACCTGGAATTTGAGGCAAAACAAGGAGAAATGGACAATCAGCTAAGCAAATACAGCAACAGGAATCAGCAGTAATTCAGCCCAGAAATAAACTCAAATGAACCAGTAGTGTATCACAGAAGTGCAGCCTCGATTGAACAAATGAAATACCCTTGATTGAACAAAATAGGACTCGAAATCAACCCAGGAACACTTCTAATACTTCAACAATTAGAACTTGAACTAGAAGATGCAAATCAACAATTAAACTCAAAAATAACCTAAGAATTTCCATATAACAGTGTGTTTTTGGAATTTTTTTTTGGAGTTTTTGCTAACTCTTTTTTTTTTCCTGAAGAAACCGAAATCCAGGATCAAATTTCGAATTGTAGGAGTTCAGGTTTCAGTATTTGGATTTGAAATTCAAATTTCAGATGCTAAGCTTGCAGAAAAATGTTGTTGGGGGAATTTAGATGCTGGAGATTTTGGGGAATTTTTCAGATGTTCCAACTTTTTGGAATTTTCAGGTCTGTGAAACTTGTGAATCAAGGCACCAGGAATGCCTTTTTATAGGCAAAGCCTAAGGCTCTTTCAGATTTTCAACTTTACCCCCTAGTCCCTCTTTTATTTTTTAGTTTTACCCAAATAGTCCCTTATTCTCTGACTTCTTTCTCAAGTTACTGCACTAGGTTTTTGAAATTCTACTTTGAACCCCATCTAGAAGACTCTAGGGATTTCTAATTCAGTTATTAAAAGATTCTCTTGTCTAAAATGCCTAAATTATCCTTTATTCAATCTGAAATTTACCCCAAGCTAGAATTAACTGACCCAGCCCCTTAACCTTGTTACCCTTGTCAAAAGATGACCCTAGTTAAACTAATCTAAGTATGAAACGCTCAGCTATACCCAAACAATTATAAGAGAACTTAAAAATTGAACTAATTAACTAAGATCAGAATTCAGCCCTAATTAATGTTAAGGCTAAATAGGGAACTAATCAGCAGATTAAAAATAACATCAATACCACAGCACAATCGTAAATCGAACTCAACCACAAAATTACGAACCAAACTGAGCTAACATTAATTCTAAGAAAGATGAGAAAAACAGAAAAAAAATCAAATCCAACTAACTGCAAAGGTGAGAATTAAAGGTTTGAAACTTACAGGACCAAGAATTAGACCAGAAGTGAAAAATTAAAACATATTGAACAAGATCAATTAAACAAAAATTCCAAATCGAATCAACTGAAGAACAAGGATAGATTGTGAACAAATAAGAATAGAAAAATTAAAAGAAAAAGAAGTCTTACTGATTTTACTCGACATTCAATGTCTCACACGAAGATCACAGAAAAACAACTTGAGGTCGACAGCTTGAATGACTGGGGCTTGACCTCGGGTCCAAGATTTGAGTGACCCTGAGTGGATTCGAAAGGTACGGTTGTCATGTTAGGCATGGGGAGGGGGGGCCTGGGGGTTCTATGGTGTGATTTAGGGGTTGAATGGAAGCGCCACCGCCACCGGAGAAATGTGTGACGGCGCTAGGGTTTCCACCTTCCAGTGAAGATTTGAGGAGCCCTGGGTATGTTTGAGAACCAATGTCTGCAGATTTGGACTGGGGAAGTCGAGGGGGAATTTGGTGTTAATTTGAGGCTGGTTTGTGGCGGCGCCGCCACCGGCGGCAGAGGCGGTGACTAGTATTTTGAAGATTCGAAGGGTTCTAGTGGGATTTGAGGAAAGAGACTAATAGATTCATGATAAGGGAAGGAAGGGGGTGCTCTGGTGTGATTTCGGGTGTCATTGGAGTGGTTTCCGTCGTCGCCGCCGGCGGGCTTGACGGAGTGTATCAGGGCGGCGGCTCTAGGGCTTGTGGGGTGTGAGGTCGATGAGAGACAAAGGGGTGGGGAGGGGGGGGGGGGTTGCCCTTCGGACACTCTTATATTAATCATACCCTACTTCAGGGCCGTTGGATTGAGCTACCTCGACGGCCCAGATCAAATGCGACTTAAACGAGGTCGTTATGTTAAATTAGGAGAGACGGTCCGGGTCAGGGGTTTGGGTTGGGCTATTTTGGGATGTTGGTTCGATTGGGCTGCATTTTTGCCCAAAATTGGGTAATTTATGAAAGCAGGTTGTTTTTTGTTTAATTTTCTCTTTTTTTTTTTTGATTTTTCTTTATTTTATGGCTTTTCTAATTTTTGTTAAATGCAAAAATTAAAAATAAAGACCCAAATTGACTCTAAACTTATACTACTTAATTTCCAAATACACTAATTCCTAATTTAAATGCAAACTAAGACAAATTCAAAAATTAATAGTTAAAAATGCAAAATGAATTATTTTTGTTATTTTCTTCTTTGTAAAGTAACTAATTAATCTTAACAATGTGAAATTAACCCTAAATGCAAATGCCAAGTATTATTTTTTGGTATTTTCGTTAATTAAGATGCACAAACAAAATGCAAACAATTAACATAAAATGTCACAAAAATCCACAAAATTGCAAATAATGAAAGAAATCATTTTGTTTGAATTTCTGGGAGTGATTTATATTTGGCAAAAATCACGTGCTCACAATCTTTTTTTTTTTCTTTCTAATTCCCCACCTCCTTTCTCCTTAGCTTTCTGTCTGTAATTTCTCTTCTCATCTTTTCTATATTTCCGTCAATATTGTATTCCACTATCATTCTATTTTCATTTGGTTGTAATTTCGTTTACTGAGTTAATACAGCCAATTCGTTTGAGTGCAATATTTGTTTCACATATCTCAGTGGTCTTAGTCATTAGCCTTATATATAAGAATAACTTAAAAAGACAAACCGAGAAAACCTATATATATATGTGTGTGTTCAACTAGAGTAAAAAATTGCGATATATAATTGAAACGGAAAAATATTAAATTATAAATGTAATGTATAAATTTATTGCATCAAAATTTACATACAAATGAATATATGTATACATGTCTGTATCTTGAACTCTAAGCTGACACCATATCATTAAACACGTGCATGATCAGATAGAGTGTGTTTACCTTAAAAATGGTAATGACAATTATATTTAATTTTGTGGTTCTAAAAATACGTGATTTATTTTAATACTAGTTGTTAGGCAGTAGATGCTAAGCGTAGATAAAGAGAATAAGGAAAGCAAACAAAAGTTGTCATAAAACCGAGCCTCGAGCTTGCCGGAGCAAGGGCTTTGAGGCTTGCTTAAGGCAGTTGGTAGTGAGCTTATTGATGAAGAAACAATGATAATGAAGCCTCAAAGATGGCCTTTTGCGGTTAATAATGAGCAATAAATGAAGAACAATGAATGAACAATAAATGAACAATGAAAGAGTAAGCAATAAATGTGTAGAACAGTTGTTTAAGCAAGAGCAGGGAACGTTGTATTGTAAATCAATGTATCGTGTAATAATCCGATCTCCCCTTACAAGATGAAAATGGTCCCCTTTATATAGGAGGGGGGAATCCTAACATAGTACATGTCTAATAATGACAGGAAAGGGCTATTAGTACAGCTGTATAATGGCTCAGTACGGATTGGTACTATTTTTGCAGACCTGGTAAGTTCCAACCACGTGTCCTTGGGAGCTTTCCCGCCTTTCCATGATGATCGTCGATTTTCATGCTGCCTCGAGGTACGCTATGATGAGCCTTCGATACACCCTCTCGAGGCGAGCACTTCGGGGTCGAGCCTTAGGCTATGCTTCGAGCCCATCGAGGTCGAACTCAGAACGCCATAGAAGCCTCAAAATCGGTCTTCCCTGATTTTGACCGTATACAGATAGTCCCCGTATTTCTTAGAGTGAAACGATAAGAAAACGAACTTGACCCAAATTTTCTCGAACCTCTCGTGATGACGTCATGTTCGTGACGTAGGCGCTCGAAATGATCGAAATGTCCCATCGGTTTATTCCCCCAGAAGAATTGAATGCACCACCGGTCCATTTCCCAAAAAACATTAAATGCACTGCCGGTCCGTTTCCCAAAAAACACTGAACGCGCCGTCAGTTTCATCGCCATTTCTCTATAAATAAGGGAGTCTGAACCTAAAGCTCCATTCATTCTTTCTTCAACAATCTTTAGTCCTTCCCTTTCTCTGTATCCTCTTCTGATCTCTTATTCTTATGATTCAAACCTGTGACCACAAGGTCATAAGGCAGCAACCTTATCAGTTGTGCCATGGCTCTTTTTCGAAGCCTTTCCCCTTTAAGAGGAATTATGCTGAGTTGTTGTTGTTGTTGGATCGAATCGATGAGAAGAGGGCATCAGATTCTTCCCGTATCAGAAGATATATGGACTGTAAACCGCTGCTCATCTCTCTTAACTTCAACCCGGTGTGGCGCTTCATTCCTTTTGCTTTCCATGGAGTGAGGTGGCACTATCTACTAACTTTTGCATCCCACACCGGTGCAATGTCTCAAGAAGTGGCTTCACAATAGTAGTGCTGACGAGACCCGTATTCGCCAAGCTTTTCACTAGGCCACAAATTTCTTTGCTTATCAAAAGCTTTTGCTCTTTGATAGGCTATAGCCTTTTCTTCATCTATTGCTGCTTCGGAGGAGGTTCTTGAAGACGACGCTCCAAAGATCGAAATGGAGTCCCCGAGAAAAGGGTTCTTGAGGATGTTGCCCTTGAGGACAATCCCTCGATAGTAGATTAGGCCTTTGGCTGTTGTTTTTTGCTTCTTTGTTTCTGTGTAAGGGCTCCTCGTGGGCTTTGTAAAGCATCTTTTATTAATACAAGAATGTCTTCATTTTGCCTTTGATTTGTGTTGAATTCCGTTCTGCTTTCGTTTGTGAAGAATCCAAGTGTATGTCTCTAACGATTGGTCCGAATACCAGATCCGGAACATAGTAATAGTAAACCCTCAAGTTACTAATTTAATTAATACGATGCTTCTTGAAGTCCTTCGTTATCCCTCGGACTGAGCTTGGATTGATTGGATGCGAACTTAGGTCACCGGGACTTCTCAGCCCGAATTGAGTGAGAGCTGGGCCTTGACTTTTGAAATAAATCTAACCCTTTTAGGCTTTGTTGGCAGTCCTCGAGTGAGAATTTTCTCGAACCCAAATAACCTTTGGGTTCAGCAACCGGGTGACCGTCTGTTCGATGATCTGAAAATAAAGATAGGCCTTAGGCCTTTACAACTAGTCCCCGAGTGAGAGTTTGCTTGAGATCGGGTAGCCCCCAACTGAGCAAAAATTTGCTTTGAACTTAAAATAAAGATAGCCCTAAGGCGTTATAGATAGTCCATGAGCGAGGACATACTCGAACTCGGGTGGCCCTTGGGCTAAAATAATCGAGAGAGCGTTTGCTTGAACTTGAGATGAAGATAGCCCTGAGGCTTTATTAATAGTCCCCGAGCGAGAACTGGCTCGAACTCGGGTAGCCCTTGGGGTTAATAGTCGAGCGAGCTTTTGCTCGGACTCGAAGTAAAGATAGCCCTGAGGATATATGAATAGTCCCCGAGTGAGAATTGGCTCGAACTCGGGTAGCCTTTGGGCTTAATAGTCGAGCGAGCGTTTGCTCGAACTCGAAGTAAAGATAGCCCTGAGGCTCTATTAATAGTCCCCGAGTGAGAACTGGCTCGAACTCGGGTGGCCTTTGGGCTTTAATAGCCGAGCGAGTGACTACTCGCGCCCAACTCGTAGATTGTCCTTAATAATTTATGACAATCCGATTCCTGATGCTTTGGTCCTGACGTCAACATCATGACATAAGCGGTTGAAGTGACTGAAGGGTTGCTTTTCTATGATTCCCAAAATCATTAATTGTAGGCGGCCAACGGTCGGCCTTTAGGCTTCCTCAGCACGTTCAAACGACCTTTATAAATAGACAAAACCCCATAACTTTACCGGTATTACTCTCTTAGTGCTTCCAAGATTTTCATTTAGCACCTTTCAATTTCCTTGAACTCTCCCTTCTCTTTTCTAACGACATTTTCCATTTTCTCGGATCTTCCGCTTTAGAAATGGCAAAAACCTCTAAAACTGTTCCTCAAAAGGAAAAAGCTTCATCGTCTTCTCGAACGACCAAATGTCGACCGGTAGTTCCTCCTAGTATCGAGGAGTGTACTCCCGGGCCTTGTGAAACATCTTCTGATTTCCAGATCGAAAACCCCTCCTCTGTTCCGGGACGATGCGAACCCATGTCTCGATATATCAGTTTAATAACTGAAATCGAGATGGTGAAGGCCGACTGCCGTTGGGGGGAGGCAGTGCAAGTAGATATTACTTCACGAGGAGAAGACATAACCAAGCACAAGGCCGGTTTCCTCAGTGTATACACATATCCTTTTACCTTAGGACCAGTAGAAGCCTCTTTACCATCGATAGATCCAGTGATCCTCGATTTCTGCAGCCAATATCAGGTGACACTTGGACAAATCTATCCATCATTCTGGCGCATTGTTTATATGATTAGGTATTTCTCAAACATGGTTGAGGGGATGCCTTTTACCCTCGACCATCTAATTAGACTGTATAGCCCCCGACTTTATCGAGGTGGCCTGATTAAGCTAAAACATCGATCCCGAACGCTTTTTTTGCTAGCATTGATGAAGACATGGACCGAGGGTGGATGAGCCGCTTCGTACGAATCAGGACCTCGGACCTGATCCCCGCTGAGAGAATGCCATTCCCCAAGGAATGGAATATGAATCGTAAGTAAACATGTTTTGCTAATCGGACATCTTTTCTTGCCTTTGAATTAACTCCTTTCGATGATACAACTGCCGAGTGGTACCCCGGTGCCGTCAAGGATCTCCAGGGCTGGGTTTGATGACTCGATTCGATCTGCCCATATGCTAAATGCGTGTGGTGTTATCTGGCTAGAACCCGTTAGGATACCAAAAACCATGGTGAGTTTTTATTTTTGTCATACTTGAGCCTCCTTAGAGAAGATATCTCTCGATAGTACTCTCATCTTCTGTGCCTGTGCAGGCCTTGGAGAGGCCGTTTTGATGAGGGAACCCCCGCCTGGGGAAGCAGATACCCCGAAGCCTGCTAAGGAGAAAAAGAGAAAGAAGAAATCACCAGATGAGTCCCCAAAGCCGAAAAAGGCTAAAGTTCAAAAGACCGAGGCCGATTCAGTGGCCTCAACTCGGGGGGCGGCCGAAAGTCTTTGTGCCAAGGGCAAAGAGAGTGATGATTCCCGCTGGCACTTAGGGGGGAAAAGAAGTGATGTTGCCTCGAAGTCTACTGAGCTGAAGGTGACCGAGCCAGGCTACTGGAACGGAGGCCGCCGAGGTGGTCCCGACCCGAACTGAGGGAATTGTTAAAGGGAGCTTAGACGAAGTCCCCGGGCCGACCAACGACTAAAACACATCGGGTGCCGAGGGGCACCTGGTTGATGAACCAGAAGAAACCATTAATGAAGCCCCTCGAAGGAGGGAGAGGGCCCCCATTGAACCAGTCGAGGTGATCAACGTAGATGAGCCTCTGCCGGGCCCATCATTCTCTCCTGGGCAAATACGGGATGCCCAAGATATGAAAACTCCCGCCGTGGGGGCATTCCACGGAGAGAATAGTATGTTTGAAGGATATTTTGCCGGGGTTGAGGAAGGCCCCGATATTGACACCTCATTGATCTTTGAAGAAGCCGAGAAGCTTCGACAACAGGTAATCTTAACTTGACCGTTGTATTTTGAGTTTCTTTTCTTGCTTTTCCGACTCTCCTCTTCTGTGTTTTCAGGCCGTGAATCTCTCCAACAAAGGTTTTTCCAAGTCACAAGCTGAGTTGGCTCATTGTGAGGACGAATTTAGGAAGCTCGTTTCTGAATTGGACGAACTTAAGGCCCTTCATGCCCAAAAGGAGGGGGAGCTAGGTGACCTTCGAGCTCATTTGGAGAGGATATCTCGAGAGCAGGCCGATCTCGATGAGCAGGTAATACGACCTTCGTGTGCTTATTTTTATGCTTCAGTTAATTGAGCGTTTGATACCTTAATTTGAGTTTTTCAGCTTAAGCAAAAGATGATCTAATGCGAGAGGAGCTTAAAGTCAGAGATACAGAAATCCTTTGGCTGAAGCAGCGCATGGATTAGGTGTATTCCGATAAAGAAACTCTTCGAGAGAAGTTGACCTCAGTTGAGTGCCAACTTCAAGGGGCGAGGAGAGAAAGCCGCAAGTACAAAGATCTCCATGCTAAATTAGTTGCTGAGGTGTCTGCAGCTAAGTCCAAAGCCGCTGCCCTCATATCCTCATAACGAATAGATGCTACTGCTGCAAATGCTCGATCTAGGAAGGTATCCGAAGAGGTCGAGCTTAAACTGTCCCGAGCCTTGGAACATGCCTGATTAAGATCTCAGAGACAGGCTCTCGAGGATGTATATGTAGGGGGCATCGATTTGTCTGCCGAGATCGAGAGGGTGAAGGCCCTAGAGGAAGGATCGACAACTCTACTTTCTTCCTATGATGGTTCAGCCAGTGATTCGACCAGCAGCTCGGAGGATGATGAAGACGAAGATGAAGTCCCCGAGGGGGAGGAGGCCATCGATGTTCCGGGAGTCTAGGGCCAGGCCGTTGAAGGCACAACTTCCGAGGGAGCTCCTTTTGGTCAAGTAACCCTGGCGGTAGATTAGGTTTTCATTTGTTCCTTTTTTGTGTAAGGGCTCCACGCGTGAGCCTTGTAAATACGTCTTCGTGAAACTTTATCATATATATATGGATTTTTGCTTCGTCATTTCTTGTTTTCCCTTTGCCTTTTTGGAATAAATTTCGATGCTTGTCGATAACCAGTTTGGTGTGTCGGACTTATGATATAAACCCCTCAGGTTTTCATGCTCGATGAGTGGTTGAATATAGTTGACCATTCGGTGTTCGATCCTCGAGTTAAATTTTGACTCGGGCTCATTGACCCTTAGGTTTTCAACATATTGGCCCTTAGGCTCTTTAGGCTGGCCCTTAGGCTCTTACATATTGGCCCTTAGGCTCATTAGGCTGGCCCTTAGGCTCTTACGCATTGGCCCTTAGGCTCTTTCTAGATTGGGTCGATGCGACCTCTAATATGGCTATAGTTTTCCCTCATTTTGGCTAAAGACTTTTGAAGTTTTGATTATGCCTTGGCATATTTTATGTTCATCCGACTCTTCGACGGCTCAAACGAGAACCTCGATTATGAGTCGTATATGTGATGATAGCTGAGTACATTGAGAGGCTCGCTCGAAGGTTGAGTTTTCGAAACCTTTTCATCGAAGGCTGATTGTTTTCGAATCCTTTTTATTGTTCGGAGCTGATATTATCGAAGCTCCTTTGCTTATGCCGTGACCATCAATTTGTGTTGCCTCGAGGCTGGATACTGATGTCCCCTCGGGATAAGATTCGATCGTGGCCTCGAGCCTTTGGAAACCTCGCTCCCGAGGCGTTGTAATGATCGAAAATTGGACCCTCCGATTTTACCGTATACGTTGTTATATTGGGATGTTGTTATAGAGAGGTTTGACTGTATTAGCTTTAGTTTTTTCTACATACGTATATTTACAGTCAACGCTTAAAATATAGGAGAGAAAGAACTCTTTTTCCAAATGCTCTCTCTCTCTCTCTCTCACACATATAGCATGAGAGTCATCCTCGATCAATGATTCTAACTATATTTGATTTTTCTTTCTATTTAATGAAGGATAACATATTTACTGTTTAACCAAAAAATTATTAAACCCTTTAGTTAAATTAATTAATAGAGAGATAGAAGGTAAAACTTAGCCAAATATAATTAACTCTAGATCAGAACTTATTGAGTACAAAAATCGGAGAAGAACAAACTGATTTAATATTTCTTAAGATGATTATCATATATCAAATGGAAATGATAAACTTACATCTATGAAAGGTTTGCATCATAATCGTAAGAGCACAGAAGGAAAAGACAGAAAGCTGTTGATAACTAAGAGATCCCCCTTGTTGGTTCCGTAATGATGACTATAAATGTTGTAACCAGATCTGGATTCCGAGCCCCCAGTAAAGGTCTCCTGCCTCTCTCTATATATACTTATAATTTTTCCCTTTTATCCAATGGTCTTTGAACGTCGTGCTTTCTCATGATTGGGTCCTTCATTACTTGCCCAAACATTACGCTTGTTCTGCAACGTAAGCTTTCTAACGGCTTGATCTCGGCAGGGACCATGGTACTCGTCGCCATTACGCGTTGTGGGCACGACCGTGGCTGGGTCGACCACTTACCGTCCCCTTCAATGATAACCATCTGGTGGTCAGATTTTGACCGATACATTTACTACAATTAGTTTTTTCTTTCTCTAAAAGGAAATTATAAATATTTTATAGTTGGCTAGTCCTTTTTTTGGAGGAAAAAGTTTTAGATTTCTATAAATTGAGGATCCTTCCTTCTTATTTTGTAGCATCCATAATGTAGTCATAAAAGATTTGAGAATCTTGTTTATTGGAGAATTTTTGAGACAAGTGTAAGTCAGCCGCTTGTGTGTACCTCTTTGTTATGTTGTGCTCTCGATATTTTGTACTCTCTGTTAAATAGTTAATTGCTCATCTCTATATTGGATATAGGTCAATTGACCGAATCATGTTAAACATTTGTCGCTCTTTTGATATATTTCTCGTTTGTTATCTGATTTATCTTTACTTTTCTAAAGATAAACATTATGTTGTTAACCAAGCGGAATGGGTCTACAGACTAGAATGGATGAATGAGGCTGGGAAAATTGAACATCATTGTGCCGAGTAAAATATTAAAGAGTTCTATTTTGGGATGCAACCCAATTAGCAAGTGGTTAAAAAGAATTAGGGGTTAGAAAGAATGGATTGTGCGAATGATGTTGCAGCTTTGGCTCAGTCTGTTCTTCTCATATCCTCTTCTGAATCTGTTTCGCGTCTCTCTCTTTTTGTCTAATTCCTCTTCCTCTTTCTTCTTAGCTTTCTTTTTGTAATTTTTCTTCTGATCTTCTCTCTATTTTTATCAATATTTTGTTCTACTATTTTATTTCCATTTGATTATTGTAATTTCGTTTAGTGAGGTAATACAATCAATTCGTTTGAGTGTAATATTTGTTTCACGTTATCTCAGTAGTCTTAGTAGTTAGCCTTATCTGGATAACTTAAAAAGTCAAACCACAATATATATATATATATATATATATATATATATATATATATATATATATATACACACACACACACTGTGGGATTACACCGGGTTGTTGTTGTTGACTAGTCCTTCCTTTTTATTTAGTAGCGTCCACAATGTAGCCATAAAGAATTTGAGTCTTGTTTAGGGGAGAATTTTTTAGACAAGTGTGAGCCAGCCGCTTGTGTGTGTGCCTCTTTGAGAGGTTGTTCTCTCTATATTTTATACTCTCTGTTTGTTTACCCGTAAAACGGTATAGGTGAATTTATACGTGGTTTATAGACAAGTGAATCAATTTGATCCCAAAATGATAAATAAATTAAATTAAACAAGAATGTAAGACTTAGCGTTGAAATCGAGATAAGACAGTAGAAATCTTGGTTCCGGGAGCAGGGGTTCCGTAGGCAATAGTAATGATTTATAAGCAAGAAGATAAAATATTATTGAACTTTGACGAGTATATAGCATAAGCTTATCAAAAAATTCCCTCCTTACAATGGTTGTTGGAATCCCTATTTATAGTGGTACCTAGGATCAAACCCCTCTTAAATGATAACTATGGGGGCCATTTAAGAATGTGTAATGACAAGCTATGAATGACATATTCTCTATAATGAATTATGTATTTAATACTGCGAAATATTCCTTATTGAATGCTATCAGATGATAGGTGTCCACCTGTCTTTGTGAGCAACATTCCCTTCAGGGGATTTCGGGTACCAACCGAGACTGCTGCCCCCGGTCTTGTCTTCCACCTGTCTTGCTCTCCATCTATTTTTAGTTCCACATGTCATTTTCTTATATGAGCATTTAATAGGAACCAAATTTATGCTATATAGATAGTCCCCCTGCTTTCCGGTGACATATCCTTGTGCCATCAGGAAGTTGGTAAAGATACCTTTCTTGGTGAGAAATTTACTGACTCTCTCTAAAAAGTTTCTGACGGTTGATTAAACGCACATCTCTCCGCATTTAATGCCCCGAACATGCGTCATCCCACAATTCAATAGTACTTTCACCGGTTCTCGAGATAATTTTGGCCACGATTTTAGTCGCCTATTCCTTTTGATGTTTTAACTTCAATACCACACAAGAGGGGGGGGGGGTGTGATCTGTGTGGTATCCAATTTTTCGCTTAAACTGATTATGGAAGGACCTGGTTCTTCTAAGTGTTCCTTAACCTACTATTGGAGAAATAGTAAATGTGAAAGGTAAAGAACACAATTATTTTACGTGGAAAACACCTGGCTCAAAAGGTAAAAAAACCACAACCTACTTCCTAGTAGGATTCCCCAAACTTTCCACTAAATCACTGAGCCAAAAATTGCATTTACAAAATACTTTTGTAAACCTAGGATTAACTCTAATCCCGTTGCGGAAAATAACCTCTAACTGTTGCGACAACTTCAAGTTAAATCTAACTTGAATACTCTGAGTTCCTATTACAATTTCCTCTAAATAAAGCTGAAAGGTACAATATGAAAACACCTACTACAATTGAACTAGAATAAAAGACAGACACTTGGACTGGTTCTTCTATCTAGTTCATGTAGCTTCAGGTTTGCACACTTGAATCTCACACGAACTGCTTGCAAAATGCCTTGATATTTGGCTCTCAATTCCTGTTTAACTTCTACGTTTGTGCATTACCTATAAAATGAGAACATCCTGCAATATATAGAGTTAGTAGATGAAGAAATAACTAGAGCTCTAATGCTACTCTTCCTTGGTGGAAGAGTTATAGTTGATCTCAACTTCTAACTCCTTCCTTATCTTTGGATAATGTTCTCTTTGAGCAAGGAGTTCTTCTCCTTATCAATTACGCAACCTTTTCGATCAGGAGATATCAATTATGCCAAGTTAAGTTAATCTCCTTCAGGTGCATCCCACATGCTCGAATCTGCCCGTGTCTATGCACACAAGGGATGGACCTGGTTCATGCCTGAGCTTCCTTTGTCAATCTTCAAAACTAACCTTCACTTGGGCCAAAAAATTCCCCCTTTTTGATGATGACAAACTCTATGCTTTTCATAAGCTTAGGCCCTGTTTCAACATAACTCAACATCAACATAATGTTAGAGACATTTTTCTTTTTTATCACTTATCATCAAGGACCTGGCACATTAGGTTATAAACATCACTGTTCAATGTATAAAGCACAACCTTTTTTCCCTTTTGGAATCATCGAAAAGTTGCATAAAAAATGTGAGATAACCTGATTTTAAACTTACTCATGGCCACTGGGGCTACTTCAAATGCAAACATGGATTAATCATCATAGATCAAGCTAAGAATTTTAACCATCAAAGAAATATAAACAAACAGTTAGAGCAAAAGCAGTGAATTTCATTGATGATTGATAAGATTCTACCACAAAGCATAAGAAGAAATAAAAATACTAAAAACATGAGCAAAAGAAATAAAAAGTCCCGAACTGGGTCACTGATTGATCTACACTAGGCTAGGAGGCTTAAAGCTGGGCAGAACTAGGTGCTTGGTTTTTGTCTTGGAGAAGTTTCAGCATATCTTGAAGAATGCCATCATTCTTCTCCTTTTCTCTTGCTAGCTCAGTTCTGAGAGCATCTCTCTCAGTCTCTACCTCAGTCAGCCTCTTCTTCAGCCTCTCAATCTCAGCATCCTTAGCCCTACTTTCCTGCACCAAAGCTCCGACCTTGCTATTCACTGGTACCTTCTTGGAGGAACCTGGTTCTTTAGGAGTGGCATTGATTGCATAAATGCAAGTAAGTAGAATATTAATCCCAAAATGATCCTTGATTGTACCAACCTCCCACTTCTTTATAGGTACCTTGAAATGTGAAAGCACAACTGTGAGAATGAAGCTATAGGGAATGGCATGAGACTTGGTGCCATTGATAACCCGATCAAGCAGCTGGATAATAAATCCAAGCCAATTAATCTGCTTCCCACTATCCAAACACTCCATCAGGACCAAGTCCATGAAGTTTCCAATATGCCTCATTTCCTACCTTGGCAGAATGCATTTGATGAAAAATTCAAACAACACTTTGTGGAGTGTCTTCATCTCACTCTTGTACACAGCCTTGCGCTCAAGTTCCTCCTCATTGTCACTGAATTTTCTGGTAACGGCAAGGGTAGTAGGAAGGTTTTCTAGGCTTTGCCACTTAGCTTTGTGTAGTCATTGTACCCCTCAGCAGTTACACCTAGAATTTCACCCAACTCCTTCACATTGAAAGAGATTTGCACCCCTTTCACCAAGTTGGTAACCCATTCATCCTTCACTGCAGCATTTGCCATAAATTCAACAATTTCACTCCTGGCCAACCTGCCATCCATCTGAAGGACCATGTCCTTCTAGCCTTGCAATTCCAATTTCTCCAACAGCAGCACCATTCGTTCATCTTCCAAATCCCTGAGGAGTCTACCCTTAAGAATTTTCCTCTTTCCAGACCTGGCCATCTTGTCCTTCTCAGTATCTGATTCATCTTCCTCTTCTTGTCCACTCCATTCTTCTTCCTCAGTAACTTTTACTTTTATAGTTTTCACTGCAGACCTGGTCCTTTTTGCCAGGGTGGATGGTTCAGCAGATGTTGACTTAGAAGTAGACTTCTTAGTGGAAGTCTTGGCTTTCTTGGGTTTGGGAGTCTGAACCTCCACCTCTTCAATCACATCTTCATCTTGATGGACCAGGTCCATCTCATCAACGTCAACAGCCTCAACAGGCTCACCCACCTTCTTCTTCCCTTTTCAACCTTTTTCCTTTTGCTTTCTTCTAAGGATCTTTGCAAATTTGCCTCATTCTGGTTTAGCTGACTTCTTGTGGATCTTCCTATTATAGGAGGAATTTCAACAGTGTCTGAAGGGGAAGCCTTCCTTTTCTTGTTAGCCCTAGCAGTGCCAGGGGTCTTAGCCATGGATGTTGTCTTCTTCTTTGGGTTGTAGCTCTCACTTACTTTCTTCAATAGGTCTGCGAGGGTTTCTTCTACTAATGAACCAGGTTCATTTACATTTTGCCCAATTTTAACCAACCGTTCAGCGGATTCGCCAGACCCGCTTCCCCCTATTTTCTTCACACTTTCCTCCATTGTACCAGATTCTGCTCCACAAATAGCCATTATCCCTGTATTAGGAGTGGGTGAAGAATCAACCACTCTTTTACCCGTTACCCTTTCTTCACTACGAACACCCTCACTCTCTTTATCTTTTTCCTTTTTATTTTTACCACCAATCCTTCTGGACTCAGAAGATTCTACATCAACCACAGATCCAACCAGAATAAACCTGTTCTCCAGATTCTCAGCCAACTCAGAAATGACTTCAAAAGTAGTATTTGGGCCAGAGGCTACCTGTTCTGAATCAGAAGACCTAGTTTCTTCCCCCTCAGTAGCAGACTTGAAGGATTCTTCAGAGTTCTGGGATTCTTGGGCTTGGCTAGCTTTCAATTGAGCGTCTAATTTCTTTGATAATTCCCTCCCAGCCACTTTCTTGCGAGCAAACATCTTAACTCTTCTTTACTTAGGTTGAGGAGTGGTTGAAGATGAGGTGCATGGTGGGGGCGTGCCGGTTGTCAGAAGGGTTAGTCAATGCTATGCTTGAGTCTGGAATAAAAGAGAGGTAGATTGAAATTTGGAGAATGAGAGACGATGGGGAGTATTTCGACGGCTTAAAATTTATGGAGTGAAGACAGAGATGATGATGATCAATTTAAAGAGGGGTAATTAATGGGTAACGACATGCTTTTCAGACTCTTATAACTCTAATCAAACTGAATGTCAGTTTTAAAAAGACGTTGGAGTTTATCCCTAAAATCGAGGTGGTTTAATTCGGTTGGGAGTCTTTGAACGGAATTGGTTCACTTGTAATAGATAAGTTCAAAAGAACTTTGGAATTTGGTAGGACTCTGATCATGATCCAAATATTATTATTTCAAATTATGCAGAGTGTAGAAAACATACCGTGTTATCTTGATGAACCATGTTCTTCACTGATAATTCTCTTGTGTAAGTCTAAATTTGCCAAAATACAAAAAATATCATTAGAGATTAATGAGTCATTTTAACACATGGGACAAGTGTATACTATTGAAAGTATGAGTTTGAGCAAGATCTAATCTACTTATGTACAAGATTTTACAGATTTTCTAACAATTTTTTTTAATTTTTTTTCGTTTAACCTTGAACGGGACCTTTTAGGTGATCTTAATCATCCCTAATTCCAACATATTCCTCTCAAAAAGATATCTATTTAAGGCTTTTGTGAAGATGTCAGCAATTTGCTTGTCACTAGCACAAAACTCCACAATGATCAAGCCTTTCTCATAGTTGTCCCTCAAAAAATGGTGCCTAACATCAATGTGCTTAGTTCTCTTATGATGAACCGGGTTCTTTGTCATACTAATGGCACTAGTGTTATCACAAAATATAGGGATGCAACCAACATCAATTCCAAAGTCCAATAATTGCTGTTTGATCCAAAGCAATTGAGCACAACATGAAGCAATAGCAACATACTCAGCTTCAACAGTAGATAAGGCCACTGAATTTTGTTTTTTGGTAGCCCATGACACAAGACATAAACCAAGAAAGTGTGCCATACCTGAGGTGCTCTTCCTATCCACAAGAAAACCTGCATAATCAGCGTCAGCATATCCCACTAGGTTAAAATTACTACCATTTGGATACCAAAGACAAAGGTCAGTGGTGCCTTTTAAGTATCTCAAGATTCTCTTGACAATAGTCAAGTGGGACTCCTTTGGATTTGCCTGAAATCGAGCACAAAGATCTACACTGAAAACAATGTCAGGTCTGCTAGCAGTGAGATATAAAAGAGAACCAATCATTCCTTTATACAGCTTCTGATCAACAGAAGAACCAGGTTCATCTATATCCAATTTTGTGGCTGTTGCTATAGGAGTATCAATTTCTTTTGATTTTTCCATTTTAAACCTTTTAATCAACTCTTTCACATATTTCTTCCCATGGATCATAGTTCCATTTGAGTTTTATTTAATTTCTAAGCCTAAAAAGAAATTAAGCTCACTCATCACACTCACTTCAAATTCACCCCCCATTAATTTAGCAAATTCTTTACTTAGTTTATCAGTAGTTTCTCCAAAGATTATATCATCAACGTATATCTGCACTACTAGGAAGTCTTTACTTTTTTCCTTCAAGAATAAAGTGTTATCGATTTTACCTCTCTTGTAGCCATGCTCAAGCAGGAATTTTGATAATCTTTCATATCATGCTCTGGGAGCCTGCTTGAGCCCATAGAGTGACTTGTCAAGTTTGTACACATGATCAGGACAATCCTTGCTTTCAAATACTGAAGGTTGCTTGACAAACACTTCTTCCTTTAGATAACCATTGAGGAAGGCACTCTTGACATCCATCTAGTGAAGGGTGAATTCCATGTAAGCAGCAAAGGCTATGAGGAGTCTTATTGCTTCCAGCCTTGCACTTGGAGCAAAGGTCTCATCATAGTCAATGCCCTCATCTTGGCTATATCCTTGAACCACCAATCTTGCCTTGTTCTTTGTAACTGTTCCATATTCATCAAGTTTGTTCTGAAGACCCATTTTGTGCCAATTACTGATCTGTCCTTGGGTCTTGGTACCAGATGCCAAACTTGACTCCTTTCAAATTGGTTGAGTTCATCTTGCATTGCATTTACCCAGTATGCATCCTGCAAAGCCTCAGCAACATTTTTAGGTTCAATAAGAGATAAGACAGCATCAAAAGCACAAAGATTCTTTAATGGAGATCTGGTTTTAATTCCAGAGGTTGGATTAGTAACTATGTTCTCAATGGGATGAGAACTTTGATACTTGTAAGGTTTCACAACCAACTGGTTTTCTCTTGATGTTTCTCCAATGTTTTGTTGTTGAGGAACAGGTTCATGGACAAGTTCTATCGAGGTATGAGATTCAGTTCCTCTTTATTCAGTTTCCCCTGTCAGGTTGCCCTGAATAGAAGAACCTGCTATCGCGCCCCCTTTTTTTCTTCCCCTTCCATCGGGGAGGAGTACGGGTCTCGACATTCATGGGGTGTAAAGACTCATTTCCTTTTGGGAATTGGATATTTTGAAGAGTCGCCACCTAACAATTTTTAAGGTGTGTTAGGGCACCTATAGGGTTCAACTACAACTACATTTGATAACCAGAGATAAGGTAAGGGCTTGAAATTCCAAGGGGAAGGTGTTAGGCACCCCTCAGGATCCACTAGTGTGGTTCCCGGCCAGATAGTTTTTTGTGAATTTGTGCAATTAGCAAGTAAACAAATAAGGCTCAAATAATAGGGGATTTTAAATTTAAATACAAAAGTCTTTGAAAAACAATAAAAGCAAGGTTTTGAAAAGAGTTATAATCTAAGCATGTTTGTGAATGAAAAAGCGGTCCTAAGTTTGTTTGTAATATGGATCACATCAATGCAATACCCGGTAATCACTCCTCAAAAGAGGGGCTACATGTGGTATTAGCGCACCGGTCATCATATCCATATCTACCTTTCCCACCCCGTGAAGGTATTAAAGCGAAAATTGAACTCGATCTCTATTGCATGCTGTTACCCGTCCCATTCCTATCAGTCCCGGAGGAATTTAGAACTACTATTCCTATAAGAAGGAGGTTCTAAGCTGACTCTTAGGTTAAAAGGTAAAATGCTAAGGCAACATACAAAACAAGTAGAACTGCATTTAGAGGGGAAACCTATAAACAATTAAAAGGCTCATGAATACCTCCGCAAATAATGCATATAAGCAGCATGACTTAAACACAGTTAAGGTCTGAATTTTAAATCCTAAAGCAGGGTGTTTGAGTCAGAACCAGATTCATTATATAACTCAGAAAAGAAGTCCGAATCAGGCCTGTCTGCTGGTTGTAGCAGTTGATAATTAAACAGAGGCAGATCCAGTTTTATTTAAGTAATTACCTAAGGCTTGCCTAGGCGTGAACGGGATTCAGTAGATATTCAGGACTATTGACAGTTGGAGACTATTGTTATTACCTAAACATGCTGTTCTAGGTGTTTAACACATAGAAATTATGGCCAATTAGTTGTAAAGACTAAATGAAATTGTTTTATTCCTTTTCATGCCTTCGTAATTAGCCTAAGTGTGCTTAAGCGAATATAAGTGAGATCCTAAAGACATGGTATCTAAATGAAAAGAGGTGCAGAATGATGTATATATGCAGAACCCTAAACAGGATTTCTATATGCAAAAATATTACAGTTACTAGGGCATGCAGAGATGATATATTTGTTAATGTTGTTTAGCCTAAAACAGGATCTCTAAGTGTACATGGTAGTAGGAACATGATTGCAGAAATACTAGTTATTAACACATTTAACGCAGGGATTGCTAAGTGGTATGATAGTGAAATGGACATGCTGAAAAATGATAAGTGTAAATCCTAAGGAACAGGATGTCTAATGCATGAAATTAGTCCTAAGCATGGATTCTATTGCGCAAGTAGGAATGTAAACCTAGCAACATGCTTTCTACCCTTTTAATTGCTAAAACATGCATATTCCCCATCCCTTTCACTAGCCAACCCCATAATGTTAACAAATTATTACAGACTAAATGATTGAATTACAAAAGAAGAACAGAATAGGAAATTACAACCAAAGGAAGCCTGATCTTGACTTCCTCTCTGAGTTATGTAATTAACCACCTCAAAAGCCAATATTTCAAAGCCTTTCTCATATCTGGGTGTGTCAGAGTTCCCTGAGGGCCTCAAGGGATCTCGGGCAGTGCTCACACCTAGATTTGCATAATCAAACAGAATGACTGTAGTGTGGAAAGGCCGGCCGTTGTGTGTCCAAGTTCAGAGGGAGCTCAAGGGTCCCAAGGCAAGGCTCACACAAGAGGGGCATAACCTAGATTCTAAGAGTATACTGAAAGTGCAAAACACATGTGGAAAGAGATTTATTTAAAAAAAGCTGGACTGATAGTCCATTTTGAAAGCAATCAGTGACAGAGGTGATTGAAATTAGTTGTAAATGAAACTCAAATTCCCAAGATGGGATCACAGAATCACAGTCATACAAAGGGGTCAAGGGGTTTGGGACACACATACATCTGACTGTGAACATATAACCCCATTAAGGGTCTTAGGACTAGTTGGACATGCACAGCAACGGCTGATACTGGCATGATCACAGGCTAGTCAGAAAGAGCATAATCACATTGAGGGAATAGGGACTTAGGATAGCAAGTTCATAGTAAGTGACAAACATAAGGAAGTGCATTAATCTAGAGGGAAAGGGGATATTACAGCATGCTGGTAATGTAACTTGACAGCAGTACCACAAGCAGAAGTAAACAAGAATGAGGGAAACTGAAACAATTAAAGAAGCATATTGTTGTTGAGGCTTGTAAAATTAACTAGGACATACCAGTAGAGAAAGCAAGGTGCAGAAAAGGTAAAATAAGCATGATTCTACAGTCTAGCTTTGGCTTTCAACCGGCTAGACAAAGCAGTAGCACAAGTAATAATAGAGAAGGAAAGAGTTTTGAGTATGTAAGTGTGTGTTCTAAACTCAGTTGTTCGTATTTGAAAGAAGAGAGGGTAGGGTATTTGTAGTTTTGAAAACGAGTAGAAGAATAAGGTAACAAGTAAAGTTTCAACTCAGACACGAAAATAACCACAATCAGAATCAATTAACACAAGTACTTCCCTTTAATCAAGGGATTACTGCTCAAACGGATACTAACAGGGATAATTAAGGAAAGAAATCAGTTTGAGACAAATTGATTCTTGCCATATAAGGGGCAGTAAAAGTATGAAGGTAAATATTTGAGTCTAAGTACAAAATATACTTAATTTTGGGAAAGGATTCAAGGTAAAATATCACAGTAATGAAGGGAAGGGAATCAATCAATTTAGACAAAAGCGAGTAAAAATTAGGGTTTATAAGGGAACCCTTTGCATCAGTCGTAACATTGAGGAAATCAAGATCAATCAAGAAAGAATCATGACTCTGCTTTTCAACATATAAATAGCAAGGGATGGACAGGCATACTAGACATGCAGGGTCAAACATATTGTCAAAGAGGAGCAAATTAAACATACAGCAGTAGCGGGAGTAAGTTAGGATTCAGTAGTAAAGAAACCTACTCGAAGCACAGTAGGCAATAAGGTCAAGTAGTCATGGATCATACGTAGAGCCAAAGTGCAGAAATCAGTCTTAACAGGTAAAGAAAGTCAGAAACAAATAAAGAACTCATAGTAATAAGTGAGGAAAACCCTTTTAAGAAATTAGGGTTTATGCCATAGTCGAGTTAAAAATGGTAAGAACTCAGAACCAGGTAAGTCAAGCAAGAAAATGATTCAAACACAAAGGACTCAATCAAAACAAACATTCATACAAACAAACAAAAGACAGCTTCAGAACTCGGTTAAAACCCAAAAGTACCTAGGGTTTCAACACGATGAACCAGATAGAAGAAAAACATAAGCACATCGTTTAAACATAGTAAAACAACACTGAAAATCGGAGAAGAGGTCTTTAAGAAGAGTTTTAAGAAACCCTAATTTGAAAATGAAGGGTTACTTTGAAAGAAGATCGAGGAACCTTTAAGAAAACACTAATAAGTTCATAACAAGCACAGATCTACGATAGATCTGAAAGAAAATCGAAAAGCTTTTAGAGCTAGGGTTTCAAAGAACCCAGAGAGAGTAAGAAAGACTTTGAAAAGTTACCGATCTAGCCGGAAAAGCCATAGATTTGACTTGAGCGGTCATGGGTGGCCGAAAAAGACCAGAGATAGAAGTTGAGCAGGGATTGGACCAGATCCCTTCGATATCTGTCCATGGAACTACGAAAATAGGTAACCAGTAGACATAGGAGACGAGTATACGCCTCCAATCACCATGGGAGTCCTTGGATTAGGTGGGGATTGAAGGGAATTTGGGTAGATTTGGGTGGCGGCGGCTAGGGTTTAGGCGGTGTTGCAGAGAGAGTTTGAGAGGAAGGGGATTCTAAGGCGGCGGATTATAACAAATGGTAGGGTTTTGGGGTCGTTTGGGATTAATTAAGGTATGGGGCGATGATGCCCGTTGATCTGAATGATCAACGGCCTAGATTAAAAGGGTAGGTGGGGAATCCGGGTTCGGGTTGGTTTTAAAGGGTTTTGGGGTCGGGTTAAATTAGAAATGGGCTGGGGAATTGGGTTTGATTTGGGGTTAAATTGAAAGCCAATTTAGGCTAAAATTTAAATAGCCACTTTTTCCCCTTTTAATTTATAAAAATAGTAAATGGCTTCTGAGAATAAATTGAAAATACTAAAATGCTTTATAACACATAATTAACAATTTAAATATACCAGACTCACTTTTATGAATATAAGACACAATTAAACCTTAAAAATGGCTAATATTGCAATTGTGTGCAATTTAGCTTTAAAAATACTAAATGAATTTGTAAAAATATGTAAAAAATTATTTTAGCCATATTTTGGCATAAATATGAAAATCCAATAGATGAATTACCCAAATAATAATTTTGGACATAATTATTGGGATTTTATGGATGAAATAAGAGGGAAATAAAGCAATTTAAAACCTTAAAAATTATGGAAAAATAATAAAACGCTTGGACACGCTTATATATGTATATATACGCTACTTTGAAAGTATTTTGCATATTTAAAATATATAGGGAAAAATTGGGTGTCAACAGCTGCCCCTCTTTACCCGAGAAGGATGAAAGAATTTTCGGGTAAAGAAATGATGGCCAATTTTGATCGAGCAAAACGGTTTTGGAAGATTCAGGCCGCACCCCAGCTTCCGAGCTGCCTACATATCCCTGGTATTACAGGAATCAGGCCGTATGATGTTCAGTGATTCACCTGCGGAGCGTGCCGATGAAGATATTTCAAAAACGGACGCAATATCTAAGGCTGGGTGAGTGGACGGTTTATGGGAATGGTTAGGTTTGATATGGCTGCGGGCACTGGAGCAGAACCGCTCCCATCGGGATGGCTGTTGCTTGCCGGTTTACCTGCAAATAAGCAATACCAGCATATATTATGCGCAAATTTAGACACTCGCTGGACCATGAATGCTGTCTTTGGACGGTTAAGGTGTCGTCTTTAGACCATGATGTCCTGGGCCATGAAGTGTATAATAAAGGATTCGCAGGCCATGAAATGATATTCTCGGGCTATGAGGATGGTGCCTCCGAACCATGATGCCTTTGAACGATGATATGCAAAAGATTGAAAGAAAATCCTCGGGCCATGACATGGTGTTCTCGGGCTATGAAGATGGTGCCTCCGAATGATGACGCCTTTGGATGAGTTGGCGATATTTCAGCCCATGAAGGATGCAGTAGCATGTGGCGATCTCTCGGCCGTGTAATGTAGTATATGGCGATCTTTCAGCTGTGCGATGTGGCGCTCTTTCAGCCGTGCAATATGGCAATGTGGCGATCTTTTAGCCGTGCAATGTGGCAATCTTTCAGCCGTGCGATGTAGCAATGTGGCGATCTTTCAACTGTGTAATGTGGCAATCTTTCAGGCGTGCGATGTGGCAATGTGGCGATCTTTTAGTCGTGTAATGTGGATGGAGCCAATGTTTAGTCTCGAAAGGCAGAATAGTAGCCTTATGCAAGTTGGAAGGCAGAATGGTAGCCTTATGCAATGCAGATGCAAATAGAGGTAGAGCTTAACCTCGGAAGGTAGAATAGTAGCCTTATGCAAGTTGGAAAACAGAATGGTAGCCTTATGCAATGCAGATGTAGATGGAGGTAGAGTTTAACCTCGGAAGGCAGAATAGTTGCCTTATGCAAGAAATAAGATAACAAATGATAGTAGAGTTTTCTTAGCTGATAACATATTAAGGCGTTGTGATTATTGGGAGCATTGTGACATATGGGACATCACTGGTGTGCGGATAGCAATTGCTGGTAAGTGCAACGGTTCTGAGAGTTGTATTCCTGAGTAATGTTTGTCTCATGGGTGTATAGTATGTTTGATGATTTCGCAATCCTAGTGCCTGCATCCAAAGAAAAATTGTGAGTTTTGTAAGGGGGAAGGTCAGTTCGTATCCCCGCTGGCTTTGCTTGACTTGCTCGGCTTTGATCTGGTGATACTGTCTGTATCATTGGGGTAGCGCCGCTAAACAAAGAAGTTTCGATAATAAACATGCATGATTTTATAAAAGTATGACATAAATGTATAATTAAACTAGCTTTTAGATGAACCGATGACTGTGACGCGGTTCGAGACATTGCAACCTCTCTTGCTATGGAATTTTGAGGGTCCTCCTCAGAATTCTGCCCCAGTTTGATGGGTTGACACGTCTGACTGTTGCTCGTGTGGCGATCGGCTGAAATTGCTTCGGAATTTTGAGGGTCCTCCTCAAAATTCTGCCCCAGTTTCCAATTTCAGGGGAAAATGAAAATTTTATTGAATTATGACCGAACCCATAGGGCTACCTACGTATCCCCTCTTAAACGGGAATCAGGTCAGGCGTAGTTCCATTTACATCATATAAGGAAAGCATAAAGTTACACATAGTAACGCTTGACTGCATCTGAATTGATCGGCTTTGGCCAGACTTCTCCGTCCATTTCAGTAAGTATGAGGGCTCCTCCCGTCAAAACCCGGTGAACCATGTGTGGGCCCTGCCAGTTGGGAGAGAACTTCCCTTTGGCTTCATCTTGATGCGGAAAATTTTTCTTTAACACCAACTGCCCCGGTGTGAACTGTCTTGGCTTGACTCTTTTGTTGAAGGCTCTGGACATTCTGTCATGATAGAGTTGACCATGGCAAACTGCGTTCATTCTCTTTCCGTCTATAAGGGCTAGTTGCTCATAACGACTTTTTACCCATTCTGCGTCGTCGAGCTCAGCTTCTTGTATGATCCTTAGGGAAGGAATTTCTACCTCCGCGGGAATGACAACCTCTGTACCATAAACCAACATATAGGAGGTAGCTCCGGTTGATGTGCGGACTGTGGTGCGATATCCCAATAGAGCAAATGATAACTTCTCGTGCCACTATTTATGCTTTTCTATCATTTTCCTCAATACCTTCTTGATGTTCTTGTTGGCGGCTTCTACAGCTCCATTCATTTGAGGCCTGTAGGTTGTGGAATTCTTGTGTCTGATCTTGAAAGTTTCACACATAGTTTTCATCAAGTCGCTATTGAGGTTGGAGCCGTTATCAGTAATGATTGACTCTGGAACCCCGAATCGACAAACAATGCAGTCGCGGACAAAGTCTACCACGACTTTCTTAGTTACCGCTCTGTAAGATGCTGCTTCGACCCATTTGGTGAAATAGTCTATGGCTACCAGGATAAAACTGTGTCCGTTGGAAGCGGCAGGCTCGATTGGTCCAATAACATCCATTCCCCAGGCGGCGAATGGCCATGGTGAGCTTGTTGTGTGGAGCTCGCTTGGAGGTACCTTTATCATATCTGCATGTATCTGACAGCGGTGGCATTCCTGGACATACTGGATACAGTCCGTTTCCATGGTCATCCAAAAGTAACCAGCCCGAAGTATCTTCTTTGCTAGGACAAAACCGTTCATATGTGGACCGCAGGTCCCAACATGAATTTCCTGTAGTAGCCTGGATGCTTCTTTTGCGTCGACACACCATAATAATCCCAAATCAGGAGTCCTCCTATACAGGATTCCTCCGCTGTGAAAGAAGTTGTTGGACAATCTCCGGAGTGTGCATTTCTGAGTAGGATTAGCAAGCTCTGGGTACTCTCCTTTTTCCAAATATTCCTTGATATCATGAAACCAAGGCTTTCCGTCTGCTTCTTCTTCAACATGGGCACAGTAAGCTGGCTGATTATGGATATTCACTGGAATAGGATCAATGAAATTCTTGTCTGGATGCTGTATCATAGATGAGAGTGTAGCCAATGCATCAGCGAACTCATTCTGGATTCTGGGAACATGTTGGAACTCCGTCTTTGTCAACCTTTTCCTCAGTTCCTGTACATGATGCAGATACGGAAGTATCTTGGAGTTCTTGGTTGCCCATTCTTCTCGTACCTGATGTATAAGTAAGTCTGAATCTCCAATTACTAGGAACTCTTGAACGTTCATGTCAATGGCCATTTTGAGTCCTCAGATGCATGCTTCATACTCGGCCATGTTGTTGGTGCAGGGAAACCTCAGCTTGGCAGACACTGGATAATGCTGACCGGTTTCTGATATCAAGACTGATCCTATTCCAACTCTTTTGAAGTTTGCTGCTTCGTCGAAGAACATTCTCCAACCATCATAGGATTCTACAATGTCTTCTCCTATGAATGATACCTCTTCATCAGGAAAATACGTTTTCAGGGGTTCGTATTCTCCATCCATGGGATTCTCAGCGAGGTGGTCTGCCAGTGCTTGTCCCTTGACCACTTTCTGAGTTACGTAAATAATGTCGAACTCACTCAACAGGATCTGCCACTTGGCCAGCTTGCCAGTGGGCATGGGCTTCTGAAAGATGTACTTTAAAGGATCCATTCTTGATATGAGATATGTAGTATAGGCGCAGAAGTAATGTCTCAGCTTCTGAGCCACCCAAGTCAAAGCACAACAGGTGCGTTCTAATAGAGAATACCGGGCCTCGTACGGGGTGAACTTCTTGCTGAGATAATAGATGGCTTGTTCCTTTCTCCCTGTTTCATCATGTTGCCCCAGAACGTAGCCGAAAGCTCCATCTAACACTGCAAGGTAGAGTAATAAGGGTCTCCCTGGCTCGGTCGGAACTAAGACTGATGGTGTTGACAGATACTCCTTGATTTTGTCGAAGGCCTTTTGGCAGTCATCGGTCCATTTGGTAGCGGCGTCCTTCTTTAACATCTTAAAGATTGGCTCACAGATAACTGTAGACTGTGCTATGAATCAGCTGATGTAGTTCAACCTTCCCAAGAAACTCATCACATCTTTCTTGTTCTTTGGCGGTGGTAATTCTTGAATGGCTTTGACCTTCGATGGATCCAGTATTCCTCGGCGGCTCACAATAAACCCCAGCAACTTCCAAGCAGGAACCCCAAATGCACACTTTGCAGGGTTTAGTTTCAGGTTGTACCTCCGCAGTCTATTGAAAAACTTCCTCAGATCTTCTATGTGGTCAGTGGCCATCTTGGATTTGACAATAACATCATCCACATATACCTCTATCTCCTTGTGTATCATGTCATGGAAAATGGTATTCATGGCCCTCATGTAGGTGGCCCCTGCATTCTTCAAGCCAAATGGCATCATCTTGTAATAGTACATTCCCCACGGCGTAATGAAAGCCGTTTTCTCAGCATCTTCTTCATCCATCCAGATCTGATGATAACTAGCGAAACAATCTACAAATGACTGTAGCTCATGCTTGGCGCAATTATCAATCAGGATGTGTATATTCGGCAAAGGGAAGTCGTCTTTTGGACTGGCCCGATTGAGATCCCGGTAGTCGACACAGACTTGGACCTTCCCGTCTTTCTTTGGTACTGGCACGATATTGGCTTACCATGTCGGGTACTCAACCACCCTGAGAACCTTAGCTTTGATCTGCTTGGTGACTTTTTACTTGATTTTCAGACTCATATCAGGCTTGAACTTTCTGAGATTTTGCTTTACCGGTGGACCCGTTGGATCGGTTGGCAGTTTGTGAGCTACAATAGACGTACTCAGACCAGTCATGTCATCATACGACCAGGCGAATATGTCCTCATACTCTTTTAGAAATTCTGTGTATTCTTTCTTCTCCGACGGCGATAGGTGAATGCTGATTCGTATTTCCTTGACGTTTTCTGAATCTCCCAGGTTGACAATTTCGGTCTCGTCCAGGTTGGACTTAGGTCTGTTCTCAAAGTTCTCAACTTCTTTGACAATCTCGTCAGGTATATCATCTTCCTCTGAATCAATGTCCGTTTGTTGTGTTGTCTTCTTACATGTCACAGTCATTGGTTCATCAAGATAGGTAATAGTAATGCTGTATTGGTAAATTAAGGAGGAAAACGATAGCAATAAATATTAATTCATAATAAAAATCAAACATGCTTTTGATAGATTGAATAATTGTTTTGAACATTGAAGATCTTATTGTGGAAATTGAAAAATGCGGAAAGAACATCATTTAGTAAATAAAACAGTGAATAGTGCTTGTTTTAGCCTTGCTACCCCGAGGCTTGTCGGGCTCTTTTGGTTGTCCTGATGCTCCAATTCTTGAGATGTGCCCCTCTGGATCTTGTGAAGTAAGATGATGATGCCAGAGTGCACGAACTAACCTTTTGGGGAGGGGAATAATAAAAAACAAAAATAAAACAAAAGGTAATCAAGTCAGTGAGGATTATAAAAAGTATTGCAATATTTAAACACATAGTGCGGGAATGTAAAGCGTGTCCTAATTTGGGGAACCTCTTTTGTGCCCGAGGTAGGCCTAGCGACAAATTGATTTGGAGAACTTAGAATGCTAAATGCCTCATTATATTGATAAAAAATAGGCGAATCCCAAAACGATATTAGATAAGCAAGAAATAAAAGTCACTAATGGCCATTGGCCTTATTACATTCATAAAGCGAAAAAGGTAATCTCCTATCTATTTGGTCCCAGAAGGACCTTCCTCAGACTCGGCATCCCTGGCTCTGTCGAACAGCTTCCCCAATTCGCGAAGTCCCAGCAACAGGTATGCTCTGGCTAGATGTCCACCTTCGGTCCCTTCAGCATTTTGACAGTCTTCAACCCTTTAGAGATTTTGTCACTAGAATGCAAATCTTCCCACCAACTCAGCAATCTTGGGTGGATTTTGGTGACCACGCGGAATCTGGGGACTTCGTGCCTCATATTTCTGCAAGGCAAATAAGGTTAGGCCCCTACCCCCACCAGACTCGACTATTTAATATCAACAATTAGCATGAAGCATCTAATTCTCCAAATGAATGCACAGAACGTGGTGACGCCCGTTAGGGTTTAGGGAAACCCAATGGACTTTGGACAAGGCTATCTTAAAGGATCATTATGGGGACAACATAACTGATCCGGCTAGGTTTGACCATGATGCATGCACAATTTGAACAGAGTAAGGTTTCTATGGGGTTTTAGACCGGTACCCTTGAGCGGACAACTCAAGGGGAAAGGCTCGGAACTGTCGACTGCACCGCTGATCGACTAGTTTTACCACAAATATCCCTTTCCGAATTTAGGGGTAATGATAGGAAGAGCGCAACCACTCATTATAAGTGTTGCTATAGTATTTGTTTGGCACGAATGGAGTATGATGTTGAGCATGATTATGCAATAATTAAAAGCACGTTGACATATATTTGCATGTTAAGAAAGCGATAAATACAACAGTTTCATAATTTAAAGCAATAAAGGAAAGAAAACAAAAGAGATATGTCAGTTTTGCTTTTAAAGGAGAAATTAAATGGTTAAAGGAATTAAACAAATAATTTCACATAGGGAGAGGTACAAATTCACAAGAACAATCTGATTTGCATAACCAAACAGAATGAGTGCAGTGTGGAAGGGCCGGACGTTATGTGTCCAAGTTCAGAGGAAGCTCAGGGTCCCAAGGCAAGGCTCACACAAGAGGGGCAGGACCTAGATTCTAAGAGTATAGTGAAAGTGCAGAACACATGTTGAAAGAGATTTACTTAAAAAAAGCTGGACTGATAGTCCATTTTGAAAGCAATTAGTGACAGAGGTGATTGAAATCAGTTGTAAATGAAACTCAAATTCCCAAATGGGATCACAGAATCACAGTCATACAAAAGGGTCAATGGGTTTGGGACACACATACATCTGACTGTGAACACATAACCCCATTAAGGATCTTAGGACTAGTTCGACATGCACAGCAAGGGCTGATACTAGCATGCTCACAGGCTAGTCAGAAAGAGCATAATCACATTGAGGGAATAGGGTCTTAGGATAGCAAGTTCATAGTAAGTGACAAACATAAGGGAGTGCATTAATCTAGAGGGAAAGGGGATATTACAGCATGCTAGTAATGTAACTTGACTGCAGAACCACAAGCAGAAGTAAACAAGAATGAGGGAAACTGAAACAATTAAAGAAGCATATTGTTGTTGAGGCTTGAAAAATTAACTAGGACATACCAGTAGAGAAAGCAAGGTGCAGAAAAGGTAAAATAAGCAGGATTCCACAGTCTAGCTTTGGCTTTCAGCCGGCTAGACAAAGCAGTAGCACAAGTAATAATAGAAAAGGAAAGAGTTTTGAGTGTGTAAGTGTGTGTTCTGAACTCAATTGTTCGTCTTTGAAAGAAGAGAGGGTAGGGTATTTATAGTTTTGAAAACGAGTAGAAGAATAAGGTAACAAGTAAAGTTTCAACTCAGACATGGAAATAACCACAATCAGAATCAATTAACACAAGTACTTCCCTTTAATCAAGGGATTACTGCTCAAACGGATACTAACAGGGCTAATTAAGGAAAGAAATCAGTTTGAGACAAATTGATTCTTGCCATATAAGGGGCAGTAAAAGTATAAAGGTAAATATTTGAGTATAAGTACAAAATATACTTAATTTTGGGAAAGGATTCAAGGTAAAATATCACAGTAATGAAGGGAAGGGAATCAATCAATTTAGACAAAAGCGAGTAAAAATTAGGGTTTATAAGGGAACCCTTTGCAATCAGTCGTGACATTGAGGAAATCAAGATCAATCAAGAAAGAATCATGACTTTGTTTTTCAACATATAAATAGCAAGGGATGGACAGGCATACTAGACATGCAGGGTAAAACATATTGTCAAAGAGGAGCAAGTTAAACATACAGCAGTAGCGGTAGTAAGTTAGGATTCAGTAGTAAAGAAACCTACTCGAAGCACAGTAGGTAACAAGGTCAAGTAGTCATGGATCATACGTAGAGCCAAAGTGCAGAAATCAGTCTTAACAGGTAAAGAAAGTCAGAAACAAATAAAGAACTCATAGTAATAAGTGAGGAAAACCCTTTTAAGAAATTAGGGTTTATGCCATAGTCGAGTTAAAAATGGTAAGAACTCAGAATCGGATAAGTCAAACAAGACAAAAAGGTTCAAACCCAAAGAACTAAATCGAACCAAACATGCGTATAAAATAAACCAAGAGAGTTTAAAAACCCAGGTAGAGCCAGAACACTTAGGGCTTTTATCACGATGAACCAGGTAGCAGCAAACATGGACAAACATAGTAAAATCATAAAAACACACCGAAAATCAGAGAAAAGTTTTAGGAAATCCTAATTTGAAAATGAAAGGTTACTTTGAAAGAAGATCCGGGAACCTTTAAGAAAGCACTAAGAAGTTCATAACAAGCACAGATCTAAGATAGATCTGAAAGAAAATCGAAAAGCTCTTAAAACTAGGGTTTCAAAGAACCCAGAGAAAGCGAGAAAGACTTTGAAAAGTTACCGATCTAGCCGGAAAAGCCATGGATTCGACTTGAGCGGTCATGGGTGGCCGAAAAAAGACCAGAGATAGAAGTTTAGCAGGGATTGGACCAGATCCCTTCGATATCTGTCCATGGAACTACGAAAATAGGTAACCAGTAGACATAGGAGACGAGTATACGCCTCCAATCACCATGGGAGTCCGTGGATTAGGTGGGGATTGAAGGGAATTAGGGTAGATTTGGGTGGCGGCGGCTATGGTTTAGGCGGTGTTGCAGAGAGAGTTTGAGAGGAAGGGGATTCTAAGGCGGCGGATTGTAACAAATGGTAGGATTTTGGGGTCGTTTGGGATTAATTAAGGTAAGGGGCGATGGTGGCCGTTGATCTGAATGATCAACGGCCTAGATTAAAAGGGTAGGTGGGGAGGTTCGAGTTGGTTTTAAAGGGTTTAGGGGTCGGGTAATTAGAATGGGGGGAATTGCGTTTGATTTGGGGTTAAATTGAAAGCCAATTTAGGCTAAAATTTAAATAGCCATTTTTTCCCCTTTTAATTTATAAAAATAGTAAATGGCTTCAGAGAATAAATTGAAAATACTAAAATGCTTTATAACACATAATTAATAATTTAAAAATACCAGGCTCAATTTTATGAATATACGACACAATTAAACCTTAAAAATGGCTAATATTGCAATTGTGTGCAATTTAGCTTTAAAAATACTAAATGAATTTGTAATAATATGTAAAAAAAATTATTTTAGCCATATTTTGGCATAAATATGAAAATCCAATAGATGAATTACCCAAATTATAATTTTGGACATAATTATTGGGATTTTATGGATGAAATAAAAGGGAAATAAAGCAATTTAAAACCTTAAAAATTATGGAAAAATAATAAAACGCTTGGACATGTTTATATATGTATATATACGCTATTTTAAAAGTATTTTGCATATTGAAAATATATAGGAAAAAATTGGGTGTCAACAGCTGCCCCTCTTTACCAGGAAGGATGAAAGAGTTTTCGGGTAAAGAAATGATGGCCAATTTTGACCGAGCGAATCGCTTTTGGAAGATTCAGGCCGCACCCCGGCTTCCGAGCTGCCTACATATCCCTGGTATTACAGGAATCAGGCCGTATGTAGTTCAGTGATTCACCTGCGGAGTGTGCCGATGAAGATATTTCAAAAACGGACGCAATATCTACGGCTGGGTGAGTGGACGGTTTACGGGAATGGTTAGGTTTGACATGGCTGCGGGCACTGGAGCAAAACCGGTCCCGCCGGGATGACTGTTGCTTGCCGGTTTACCTGCAAATAAGCAATACCAACATATATTGTGCGCGAATTTAGACATGATGCAAATTCCCGCTGGACCATGAATGCTGTCTTTGGACGGTTAAGGTGACGTCTTTAGACCATGATGTCCTGGTCCATGAAGTGTATAATAAAGGATTCGCAGGCCATGAAATGATATTCTCGGGCTATGAGGATGGTGCCTCCGAACCATGATGCCTTTGAACGATGATATGCAAAATATTGAAAGAAAATCCTAGCGCCATGACATGGTGTTCTTGGGCTATGAAGATGGTGCCTCCGAACGATGACGTCTTTGGATGAGTTGGCGATATTTCAGCCCATGAAGGATGCAGTAGCATGTGGAATCGCTCAGCCGTGCAATGTAGTTTATGGTGATCTTTCAGCCGTGCGATGTGGCGATCTTTCAGCCGTGCAATGTGGCAATGTGGCGATCTTTTAGTCGTGCGATGTAGCAATGTGGCAATCTTTTAGCCATGCAATGTGGCGATCTTTCAGTCGTGCGATGTGGATGGAGCCAGTGTTTAGTCTCGGAAGGCAGAATAGTAGCCTTATGCAAGTTGGAAGGCAGAATGGTAGCCTTATGCAATGCAGATGCAGATAGAGGTAGAGCTTAACCTCGGAAGGCAGAATAGTAGCCTTATGCAAGTTGGAAGGCAGAATGGTAGCCTTATGCAATGCAGACGTAGATGGAGGTAGAGTTTAACCTCGGAAGGCAGAATAGTAGCCTTATGCAAGAAATAAGATAAGAAATGACAGTAGAGTTTTCTGAGCTGATAGCATATTGCGGCGTTGTGATTATTGGGAGCATTGTGACATACGGGACATCAGTGGTGTGCGGATAGCAATTGCTGGTGAGTGCAATGGTTCTGAGAGTTGTATTCCTGAATAATGTTTGTCTCATGGGTGTATAGTATGTTTGATGATTTCGCAATCCTAGTGCCTGCATCCAAAAAAAATTGTGAGTTTTGTAAGGGGGAAGGTCAGTTCGTATCCCCGCTGGCTTTTCTTGACTTGCTCGGCTTTGATCTTGTGATACTGTCTGTATCATTGGGGTAGCGTTGCTAAACAAAGCGGTTTCAATAATAAACATGCATGATTTTGTAAAAGTATGACATAAATGTATAATTAAACCAGCTTTTAGATGAACCGACGACTGTGACGTGGTTCGAGACATTGCAACCTCTCTTGCTACGGAGAAGTATTCCCTGTTGGAAGAGAGGCATAAGAGAATGATAGAATATAATAAAGTTTTTAACTCACTGTCCGTGACATTGTTGTTAGTCTCCAAGCCGCTAGATCTGAGTGGGATAAACTTTTGTTCGAGGTTGACCGTCTTAAGGAAGAACTTCAGCGTCGAGCGGCTTCCCTCATTGTTTAAAAAACACATTATATATATAGCGTGAGGAGAAAAACCTTGGAAGAGGCCAAAGCGAGCGTCATTGACTTTGATGCCGAAATCGCAAAGGCCCATGAGCTGGAGTCAACTGCCCGAAGGATCTCCTGGTCAAAACTAATGCCTCTGATTCTTCTGGTTTCAGTTCCAAGCTCTCGAGAACTGAGAAGAACTCGAAGGTGATGATGGTGAAGGCCAAGATCTTTAGGCCATGGTGGATCCACCTACTTCTCCTAGGGGTGCAGATGCTTCTCTTCCTCCGGATTTCGGGGGTGCACTAGCTTAGCTTTTTGCTTTCTTTTCACTTTTCTTTTCTTTTCCATACTTTTGTACTCGTGCTGCTTGGCACATTTGTTATATTAGAAGTATTTTTTCGTTTAAGTGTTGCGCAAGTTTTTCTTTTTGCATCGAGTTATGCGAGGCTTCGGGTGCATTTTTCCTCAATAGCATTTGAATTCCGGGCATAAGTTCTTCCGGAATCAACCCTTTACCGTGAGGGTTTCATAAGAGAGAGCCCTCTTATGTTTACAGTGCTCTTGAAGATGACGTCTCCTGTTCATTACGGCACTAGCATTTGAAGTACTTGTTTAACCTTCAAATGATAAAATTAATTCATCGTTCGGACAAGAAACAAGATAAAAATAAAAGGACTTCACTTTACTCCTTCCATTTTCAAAAGTACATAAGCATTCGTTATGATAAAAAGAAATTTCCATTACTTGTGGCTAACTTGTACAACTTGTTACTACGAGGCTGGTCGCGGAGTCTATGGTCTCGATCATAAAACTTTGTTCCCGAATTTTGTTGTCTCGGTCGATGTGGCAGTTATTGCCGTATTCTCATATCATCCCCCCCCCCCCCCCCCGGTGTTCGAATGTGAATTTGAACACTGGAAATCTTGCTCCTTTGAAGATTCCACTAGTGAATGGTTAGATAACCTCTAGTTCGATAGCAAGTTTCACTTCCCCTTAGGAACTTTTCTATTGAGCCAAAGATTATCTAACAATCCCCCAGTGGCTTGTACTCGTGAACGGTTAGGTAATCTTTGGCGCGATAGCAAACTTTACCTCCTGGTACGAGCTTTGCTACTGAGCAAAAGACTGTCTAACTGCTCCGCAGTGACTCGTGGTTTGCATGCCTTGTCAATTTGAGGTGTTATTTCTTCTGACAGAGCTTCCTTCATAGTATGCTTTCTGTTGCTTC
Organism: Nicotiana attenuata; assembly: GCF_001879085.1. Lineage (NCBI taxonomy): Eukaryota > Viridiplantae > Streptophyta > Magnoliopsida > Solanales > Solanaceae > Nicotiana > Nicotiana attenuata. The sequence continues at coordinate 89,198 of NW_017674035.1, forward strand.
CTCGTTAAAAACCTTTCCAGAAAAACCCAACTGGGACAAAAAAAGGACGAAAGGAAAAAGAGTGCAACACTTACTTTCAGTATAGGCGATGCTTGTCAACAATAGTACCTTTTAAGGTGTTCCACATTTCAGTTGCTTGGCAACTTTACCGCGTCTTGATTTACCAATTTGTATGACCCTTTCCCGATGACAACTGTAACCCGGTAGAGGCCTTCCTACGTCGGACCTAACTTTCGTGCGTTGAGCTCCCGGGTGTTCTGAGTTACTGTCCTTAAAACCAAGTCTCCTACTTTGAAATAACAGAGGTTGGCTCTTTGATTGTAATATCTTTCCATTCTCTGTTTTTGGGCTGCCATCCTTATTTGTGCCAAGTCCTTGCGTTCGTCGAGCAACTCCAATTTGACCAACAATGCTTCGTTGTTTGTTTCTTCGTTTGCCCGAAAATATCTCAAGATAGGTTCCCCTACTTCCACCGGGATTAAGGCTTCTGCTCCGTATATAAGAGAGAAAGGAGTCCCCCCCGTGCTTGATTTGGCCGTTGTTCGGTACACCCATAGTACTCCTGGTAGCTCTTCGGGCCATTTGCCTTTGGCTGCTTCTGATTTCTTTTTGAGATTTTGGATAATCACCTTGGTTGACGATTCTACTTGACCGTTTGCACTCGGGTGATAGGTTGATGATGTGATCCTCTTGATTTTCGAGTCTCCAAGGAATTTTGTGACCTTTGCGCCTGTAAATTATATTCTCTCATAAAAAATCTACCACTTCGCGTTCGTCGATTTTTTGGTAATGACCTGTTTCAACCCACTTAGAACATAGACAGTTAAAATCAAAATAAATCTTACCTTACCGGGTTCTGGCGGCAGCGGATCAAATTCATCTATTTCCTACTTCATGAATGGCCGGGGTGACAAAATCGAGTGAAGTAGCTCTGCCGGTTGATGTACCAGCGGTGCTGGTGTTGACACTTATCCCATTCCTGAACATAAGCCTTAGCGTCTTGTTCCATCTAGGGCCAGTAGTATCCTGCTCTAATTAGCTTTAAAACTAAGGAATCCGCGCCCGAGTGATTTTCAAAGATCCCTTCGTAGACTTCTCTTATGACATAGTTAGCTTTGGAATCTCCCAAACATCGGGCCAACGGGCCTTGGAAAGATCTTCTATACAATTGACCTCCCTTGAAGCTGTGTCGAGCTGCTTTAGTGCACAGCGCACGAGATGCCTTGGGATCTTCAGGCAGTTTTCCGTGTTCGAGATAGTCAATGATCTCATTTCTCCAGCCTTAGACCAAATTGGTCGCGTTAACTTCGTAATAGCTCTCTAAGTCCAATACCGAATGCATAAGCTACACGACCGTACCGGAGTCCGCTTCCTTCATTTCCGAGGACGATCCCAGATTGGCTAGTGCGTCTGCCTCCGTGTTTTCTTCTCTCGGGATGTGGGTAATTGACCATTCCCTGAACCATACGAGCAGAACATGGAATTTCACTACATATTATTGTATACGTTCCTCTTTGTCTTCGAATATCCCATAGACCTGATTTACTACCAATTGGGAGTCACATCTGATTCTATGACCTCGGAGTCCAGTCCTCGGGCCAGCTCGAGTCCTGCAATCAAAGCTTCATACTCTGATTCATTGTTAGATAGAGGAACAGTTCTTATGGCTTGCTTAGGGTTTCCCCCGAAGACGTGATTAGTACTACGCCGAGCCCGGACCCTTTCACATTGGAAGCTCTGTCCGTGAACAAAGTCTAAACTCCTTATGTCGATTCTGACAGCATCAATGCTTCTTTGGTAGCCAAAGGTAACAGTCCCGGACTGAAATCGACCACAAAGTCGGCCAAAACTTGTGACTTAATCACAGTCTTAGGTTTATACTCTAAGTCAAATTCAATCATTTTGACTGCCCACTTGGCCAGCCTACCTGAAAGTTCAGGTTTATGAAGGATATTCTACAGGGGAAAAGTGGTCACCACGGCTGTCGGATCACATTGGAGATAAGGCCTAAACTTTTGAGCGGCGACTATGAGAGCTAAGGCCAATTTTTACAGATGTGGGTAGCGAGTTTCTGCTCCCGTTAAAATTTTACTAATATAATAGATAGGAGATTATACCTTCGTCCTCATGAACAAAAATGGCACTTACCACTACCTCCGAGACTGCTAAGTAGATCAGCAGTTGTTCACCTTCTTCTGGTTTTGACAGTAATGGAGGACACGATAAATACCTTTTCAGATCCTTCAGAGCCTGCCGGTAGTCCGAAGTCCATTCAAAGTTGTTCTTCTTTCTGAGGAGTGAAAATAAGTTATGACATTTTTCTGAAGACTGAGAACCGAACCTTTTTAAAGCGGCCAGTCTTCATGTTACACATTTAACCTCTTTTACACTTGATAGCAGGCCAGGGATGTCTTCGATGGCTTTAATTTTATCAATATTAATTTGATCCCCCTTTATGACACTAGGAATCCCAAGAACTTACCGGAGCTGACTCTGAATGCACACTTCTCGGGGTTAAGCTTCACGTTGTGCTTCCTTAGGATGTCAAAGGTTTCTTGCAGGTGTTTAAGATGATCACTTGCGTTCAAAGACTTAACCAGCATATCATCTATGTAAACTTCCATGGTTTTTCCTATTTTCTTTTCAAACATTTTGTTTACGAGCCGCTGATAAGTGGCTCCGGCGTTTTTTATCCCGAAAGGCATCACATTATAGCAAAATGTGCCGAAGTTCGTTATGAATAAAGTTTTTTTCCCGATCCTCTGGGTTCATCTTGATTTGGTTGTACCCGGAGTAAGCATCGTGGAAACTCATTAACTCGTGCTCGGCCGTCGCATCAATCATTTGATCAATGCTCGGCAATGGGAACGAGTCTTTTGGGCATGCCTTATTTAGATCCTTATAGTATGCGCACATGCGAAATTTATTATTCTTTTTTTGGAACTACTACTACGTTAGATAGCCAGTCAGGATATTTTACCTATGGGATTGAATCGATATCGAGCAAACGAGTAGCCACTTCTTTGACGAATTTGTTTCTGACCTTAACAATAGGACGTTTTTTCTGCCTTACTAGAGGATGTTAGGATCCAGACTTAGTTTGTGCATTGCCACTTCTGGCGGGATACATATCATATCCGCGTGCAACCACGCAAAACAGTCCATGATAAATTTAAGAAATTCGATAAATCCAGACCTGAGCTCACGGTTTAGTCCTGTCCCCAAGTGGAACTTCCTCTCCAAGAACTTTTCGAACAACACGACTTGCTCAAGTTCTTCCGCTGTGGACTTTGTTGCGTCCGTTTCTTCTGGTACTTGGAAATATCTTAGTAACTGATAGGATTCGGGCGACTCCTCCCCCTGGTTGAGTTCACTCGACTTTGGAGCAGGCGTCGGTTCCTGTAATTGCTATGCTGCATGCTCTTTCCCTTTGCTACTGGAAACTGAGATTGCGTTCATCTCCCTTGCTAGTGGTTGGTCGCCCCTAATTTGTTTAATTCCCTTGGGAGTTGGGAATTTCAGTAATTGATGATATGTTGAGGGAACATCCTTCATCTCGTGCAACCATGGTCTCCCCAGAATAATATTATAGCCCATATCGCCATCTACTATTTCAAAGAGGGTCGTCTTCATTACCCATTTGGCGTTCGTGGGCAGTAGAATCTCTCCTCGGGTAGTCACGCTTGCCAAATTGAACTCGGCGAGGAGTTTTGTGGCCGGAATGATACTTCCGATCAGCTTGGTTTGCTCCAGCACTCTCTACTAGATAATGGTGGCCGAACTCCTGGGTCCACCAAAGCACATTTAGTTTTAAAATCTAACACATTAAGAGAGATTATCAAGGCATCATCGTGCGGTAGTAGTCGTTCATCTGCGTTATCCTCTGTGAAAGTATTGTCATCCTCCGCGACTTCTCAAAGTCTCTTACTGTGGGGAACTGATACCTTCATCTTTTTTGCCGTAAAAAATGTCACACCATTAATATTGTCCCCCCCCCCCCCCCGAAAATCATATTGATCGTCAGACGAGGAGGATCCTCTCCAGCTTTTGAAGGTTCCGCGTTTTCACGATTGCGGACGTAGTTGTTTTTAGCCCGGTCTCTTAAGAATTCTCTAAGATGGCCGTTTTTTAACAACGTTGCTACCTCCTCGCGCAAATGCCTGCAGTCCCAAGTCCGGTGACCGTTGGTCCTATGGTATTCACACGATAAATTAGGACCTCTTTGACTGGTATCGGATCTCATTGGTTTCGGGAACCGTGCTTCCTTAATGTTTCTCATAGCCGACGCTAGTTCTGCTATGCTGATGTTGAAGTTGTATTCGGATAAACTGGGGTAGGAAGAATCTTGGGAACCCGATACCTCTTTGTCCTGCAATGATCTGTCATACCAGCTCTCCTATTGGTAGCGAATCTATTCGCCGACCGAAAACCCCTATCGCGTCCTTCAGCCCTTTCATAGGGCAAAAACCGACCTCTTGAAGACCGTCGACCTGTCTTGAAATCATCCTTTAATTTCTCCTTATTCTTCACCCGGTCCCGACCCTTGGTTGATGCTGGGAAACGAAGATGATCGTCATCAATTCTTATCTTTGACTCGTACCGGTTGTGAACATCCGCCCATATTATTGCGTGGATCTCGAGCAAACTTTCTTTCAATTTTCAGGAAGCGACGGAACTTCTCGAATTCAGTCCTTTAGTGAATGCTTCAGCTGCCCATTCTTTCGGTACAGCCAATAGCAGTATCCTTTCTTTTTGGAATCTGGTCACGAACTCTCGCAGCAATTCGGACTCTCCTTGTACAATCCTAAATATGTCGGCCTTTCGGGCCTGTACCTTTCAGGCCCCTGCATGGGCCTTGATAAAAGAATCCGTGAGCATCTCGAAGAAATCTATTGAGTGCTCGGGCAAAAGCAAATACCATGTTAGGGTCCCCTTCGTGAGGGTCTCCCCGAATTTCTTCTGTAGGGCTGACTCAATCTCGCGTGGAGCTAAATTGTTCCCCTTCACCACCGTTGTATAAGTGGTGATGTGCTCCTGAGGATCCAAAGTCGCATCATACTTTGGCACGTTTGGCATTTTGAACCGCTTCGGGATCTATTCTGGTGTCGCGCTTGGTTTGAACGACAACTGAGTGTATTTCTTTGAGTCTGGTCCTTTCAACACTGGTGGTGTGCCCGATATTTGATCCATTTGGGAATTTATTTCCCTCATAAACCGCATGAGTTCGATTTTAAAGGGATTATTCTCATTGTTATTACCGAATCCGCTACCGTTCCCCACGGCCCTGTCGTAGCCGACTTCGCCCCTCGGGGTGTTGTTGTCGACCCTCTGCATTGTTTGGTTTGCAAGAGCACCGGGAGGAACTGAACCTTGTCCATTCGTGTTGTTGGAAGCACCCAACAATACCTGCCTCAACTCTGTCATGACCTGATCTTGTCGTGAGAGGTGGCCCATAATGGCTTTTTGCTGCTCCCTCAGGATCCTTACTGTTTCAACGACGTGCTCGTCTTCAGCATCATCAGGAGTTGCCTCTCAAACATGTCGTGGATATTGCCCGCCATGGACCGGTGTGGCCTCATCCCCCTCATTGATGGTATCACTAGTTGAATCTTTGTGCCGAGGTTAACTTCCTTGGGCCTCAATAATGTGTGCGATGCTGACATTGTTATCGATCATTTTCTATGATTTTTTCTAAGAACAAGGAATCAAACAAGGAATAGATGCAATGATCAACTCAATTACACAACTGTCTAAGCCCCACGGTGGGCGCAAAACTGTTTGCCCGTAAAACGGTATAGTTGAATTTATACGTGATTATAGACAAGAGAATCAATTTGATCTCAAAATGAAAAATAAATTAAACAAGAATGTAAGGCTTAGCGTTGAAATCGAGATAAGACAGCAAAAAATTTGGTTCCGGGAGCAAAGCTTCCGGAGGCAATAGTAACGATACTAATAAGCACTAAGATAAAATATTATTGAGCTTTGAACAGTATATAGCATAAGCTTATCAGAAAATTCCCTCCTTACAATGGTTGTTGGAATCCCTATTTTGTAGTGGTACCTAGGGAACAAGGTACTAGGATCAAGACCCTCTTAAATGATAATTATGGGGCCATTGAAGAATGTGTAACGGCAAGCTATGAATGCCATATTCTCTATAACGGATTATGTATTCAATATTGCCGAATATTCCTCATTGAATGCTATCGGGTGATAGGCATCCACCTGTCCTCGTGAGCAACATTTCCTTCGGAGGCTTCCCGTGCCAACCGAGATTACTGCCCCCGGTCTTGTCTTCCACCTGTCTTGCTTTTCCATCTGTTTATAGTTCCATGTGTCATTTTATTATATGGGTATTTAATAGGAACCGATTTTAGCCTATACACTGTTATATAATGGATTGCTCATCTCGGCATGTGAATGTAGGTCAAGTGATCGAATCATATTAAATATTTGTATCTCCTTTGACCCCACTTGTGGGATTATACTGGGCCGTTGTTGTTGTTGTTGTATCTCCTTTGATATTCTTTTCGTTGTTGTCTGATTTATCGTCGTTAAAAATATTCTTTATTACATTCCGCATAACACTTATTTCGACACTAAAAATTTCAACCGTAGTTCAATCAATCTTTTTGCTTACGGTACTAGGAGACACCAGTAAGTTCTTCCTTTATGATTTATGTCAATCTATTTAGTATAGATGTGTTTCGACGATATCAAATAAAATAAAGTGACATCTTGCATTACAAGTTGGTGTACACATTATAAGAATAAATTATTTTCTGAGTTTTTTACACCGACCAAAATTAGAAACCATACAATCAATCTTGATATTTTTGTAAGACAAGCGTGGTACAACCTGACCGCCCTGTTTGATGACTTATCTATTCAAGATCCTAGAAAACGATCTCCAAACAGCTACGTAATAATTTTTGGCCTTTTTATTGAACACTTTAATTAAGCACGTGTGAAAATCTAATGAAAATTATAAAATGTTTCATGTAAAACGACATTAGTTTGCTTTGAATTATTTTTTAACTTTTCTTGCCGACCCCCTAATACCTGTTCATTAGTGAAAGATAAAGGACTTATTATACTTCATGGCGCACATGAAATCTTCACATTAATATAGTCCGTAAGTGTTTTCTGTTCAAAAGATATTTATATTATTTCTAACTAATATGCATCATAACAAAATACAGGGTGAGTTCGGACTACATGCTCTTTGCATACTAGATTCGTCCCTGATTAACTATTATCGTCCGATATTAGTCCAATAAAAGTAGTTCTTGTTGGAATTATTCATAAAACAAAGTCAAAAAATTCTTTTTTAAATTCCATTTACAACCAATAGTCATGAGTTTTTTTTATCTATTTCCATGTGGCCTCTTGCATGAAGCCTTAAAGCCAAGTGTTGAATGGCTTTGACAAATGGCTATGCAAATCTACCATATGTCTTCATGCATGGAAGACAAGATACATTTGTCAATATTAGAGCCAAGTGGACTAACATAATGGGACAAGTGTCAAAAGTCTCTCGACACTTGTCATACATGCAACCTCCTTAATTCCTATAAATAGGTTATGAATTAGCCATCATAATCACTCAATTCTTAACCAAGAATCTATCTAGCTAATCATTCCTTTCTTCCTAGTCTTTTTTGTGAATTATCCAACACATAAAATACCTTCATCTTCTCTTCTTCCTGGGCAACTGTTTTGTGCAAATTCTAAACTTCCAGCCACGAGTGCACGTGTTTGGAGGTGCTGTGGAACGTTGGGGAGCGACCGGCCTTAACGATCTGCACCTAGTCGGGCCGAAATCGCTTTCAAGGCAGTGGCTTGCCACGACACAGTATTTTTGATAAATTGTTCTTCTTTCCTTCTTGTTCTTAGTCAATATTATCTACTCATTTTTCTTACAATTTGACAGCGATTTACATATAGTATTGACTAATGGCTACCACTTTGAACAAAACACTTCCTGATCTCTCAAAGCTTGAGCCTTTAGATGAAAATAATTATAAGCGTTGGTCCCAGAAACTTTTAATTTTCTTTGAACAATTAGAAGTTGATTATGTTTTGTTTAACGATCCTCCTGCTGATATTGTTGCTAACAGTTCTAATGCTGCTAATAATGTTTTTGTTGATGATGCTGATAAGAAGAAATTTGAAAAGGATAATAAAACAGTGAGAGGGCATCTGCTTAACCATATGACTAACCCTCTCTTTGATTTGTTTATAAATTATAAATCTACTAAAGTCATATGGGACAGTTTTAAGAAGAAATATGGTGCTGGTGATGCAGGAAAAAAGAAGTATGTCGTTGGAAAGTGGATCAAGTTTCAGATGGTTGATGATAAGCCAATCATGGAACATGTTCACGAGTATGAGAACTTAACTGCTGATGTTTTGAACGAGGGCATGGAGATGTGTGAGATTCTTCAGGCTAATGTTTTTCTTGAAAAGTTTCCACCTTCCTGGAGTGATTACAGGAATCAACTAAAACACAAGAAGAAAGGCTAGAAGAAAAGACATGTGAAGAAGCAGAATTACTTCAATAAGCCCGAGGGCAATATTCAAAAGTCGAAAGGGCCTTGCTATGTCTGCGGAAAAATTGGTCACAAGGCCTTTCAATGCCACCAGAGACAAGGACAAAGCTCAAAGAATAGAGGAAAAGCTCCAGTCCAAGCCAACCTTACTGAGGGTCGTGATGTCATTGTTGCTGTGGTTGTTGAGGCAAACATGGTGGCTAACAAAACTAATTGGATATTGGACACAAGCGCTTCAAGGCACCTTTACGCCAACAAGGAGCTGTTTCACGACTTTGAGGAATCTGCTGATGGCGAGTGTGTCTACATGGGTAACTCCACTACAGCTGAAGTTATGGGTAAAGGAAAAATTCTCCTTAAATTAACTTTTGAAAAAACCTTAGCCTTGAACAATGTTCTGTATGTACCCTCCCTGCGTAGAAACTTAGTTTCTGGTGTGCTTCTAAACAAAGCAGGTCTTAAACTTGTTTTTGAATTTGATAAAGTTGTCATTTCTCGTGGAGGAGACTTTGTTGGGAAGGGTTACCTTAGTGGGAGTTTATTTGTACTGAACATCGCTCAAGAGATTACTAATAATGCTAGTACTTTCAATTCTGCTTATATTGCTGAGTCTATTAATTTGTGGCATGGTAGACTGGGTCATGTTAATATTGCTTCAATTAAAAGACTTAGAAAAATAGAATTAATTCCTGCAGTTAATGTTGATTATTTTTCTAAGTGTCCTGTTTGTGTTGAAGCAAAACATACCAAAAAGCCTTTTAAGAATGTAACTAGTAGAAAAACAGAATTGCTTGAACTAGTACATTCAGACTTAGCAGATTTCAAGAACACTATTAGTAAAGGTGGAAAGAAATACTACATCACCTTTGTAGATGACTTTTCTATATACACTAAGGTATATCTTCTTAAGTCAAATGATGAAGTTGAAAGCATATTTTTAAAATACAAGGCAGAAGTAGAGAATCAATTAGATAGAAAAATCAAGAGACTTAGGTCTGACAGGGGTGGTGAATATAGTACTAATACTCTAGAAGCCTTTTGTGAGGAAAATGGTATTATACATGAGATTAGTGCTCCCTATACTCCCCAATTGTGACGACCAAAAGGGGTCATCACCTGTATTCCTACTCACTCTGTATTTCTGAGGCCGTGAAAACCTCACTTGGGGGTTGCCTCGAATTTGTGTGCGCAGTCCGGGCGCGTAGCCGGAACGTTTAAATATGAAATTGTGAGAAAGATAATAAAATTTTGATGTTTTAATTGATTAAGTTTGACTTCGGTCAACATTTTGGGCAAACGGATCCGGACTCGTGATTCGACAGTCCCGGAGTGTCCGTAGGAAAATATGAGACTTGGGGGTGTGCCCGGAATCAAATTCCGAGGTCCCGAGTCCGAGGAATGAATTTTTACGTGAAATTGTTTTCTGAAAATAATTAAAGAAATTGGAAGTGATATTTGCTTAGAAGACTGTGGTATCGGGCTCGTATTTTGGTTCCGACGCCCGGTACAAGTGTTATATGTGGTCTAAACAATTGCTGTAAAGTTTGGTTAAATTTGGACGTCATTTGACGTGTTGTGAGCTAGAAAATATAAACTTGATGTTCTATGAAAATTGGAAGGAAATCATGGGTATTGAGGCCCAACTTGATGATTCATGATGTTGATTGGGCGGTTTGATCGCACGGATGAGTCCGTAGTATGTTTATGAGTTCATTTGCATGTTCGGTTTGGAGCCCCGAGGGCTCGGGTGAGTTTTGAGTGGGTCCCGGAAGGTCTTAGGCTTAGAAACATTCTGAAGTTGCAGGTTCAGGGGTTGCAGGCCCCCAGCGCGCCCGCGGTCAAATCCGCGCGGTCAGCGCTGGAAGCCGCGCGGCCGCGGTACATTTCTGTGAGGTCCGCGTGGCTTGGGTTC
>NW_017674035.1:100847-105890 GCF_001879085.1 Nicotiana attenuata
ACCTCCACCTCTATGATCTCTACCCCCGCCTCTAGCTGGCTGGGCAAGCTGTGGATCACCTGGTGCCTGAATCATGGGGCGAGGACCCTGCTGCTGAGAACTACCCGAGGCTCGAGGGCAAAATCTGACAATGTGGCTCGGGTCACCACAACCATAACAAGCCCTCGGCTGCTGAGACTGCTGGCCCTGACGACCTGTATGTCCTCCCCGGAAACTCTGAAGTGGCGGTGCACTGATGGGCTGCTGATCAGAATAATGCTGCTGAGAACCACCACCGCTTGGAGTACCATGAGAAACCTGGAGTGCTGACTGAAAGGGTCTCGGTGAATGGCCTCTACCATAAGAATCCCTACCTCCAAACGAGGTACCACTGAACCTACCAGAATGACGAGGCCTCTTATCTGACACCTGACCACCTCCTCGTGCAAGAGCCATCTCCACTCTACGGGCCGCATTGGCCGCCTCCTGAAAAGAAATCTCACTACCAGCTCCCATAGCCATCTGGAGACGGATCGGCTGAATCAATCCATCAATAAACCTCCGCACCCTCTCTCGCTCTGTGGGGAGTATAACAATAGCATGGCGTGCCAAATCAATGAACCGCGTCTCATACTGTGTGACTGTCATGGAGCCCTGCTGGAGGCGCTCGAACTGCCTGCGAAGTGCCTCCCGTTGAGTGACTGGGAGAAACTTCTCCGAAAACAATTCCGCGAACTGTCAATGCTGGAGACCCTGCTGGTCTAGATAGGCAATAGTCCCTCCACCAAGTCTTGGCGGATCCTGCAAGCCGAAAGGTGGCGAAGTCGACCTCCATTGGTCTCCACAATACCCATGGTCCTAAGGATCTCATGGCAGCTGAATAAGAAATCCTGGGGATCCTCTGATGAAGCACCGCTGAATGTGGTGGTGAAGAGCTTGGAGAACCTATCAAGCCTCCACAAGGCATCTGAGGACATAGCCGCTCCATCGCCGGTCTGAGTCACAATACCCGGCTAAACAGTCACAGCTGGCTGAACCACTGGAACCTGTGCCTGGGGAGCTACCTGCTCTGGAGTACGCGTAGCAAGAGTCTGAACTCCTCCTCCAGCCTGAGAAGTGGCTGGTGCTACTGGAAGCAAACCCGCTCTAGTGACGCTCTCCACAAAGCCTACCAATCTGACCAGAGCATCCTGAAGAACTGGGGTGGCTATGAACCCCTCTGGGACCTGAGCTGGGCCCACCGGAGCTGCTGGGGCTGGAACCTCCTCATCATAATCAACATGAGGCTCCACCTCTGGGACTGCTGCTCGGGGCTGAGCTCTGCCCCGGCCTCGGCCTCTGGCACGGCCTCGGCCTCTGCCCCTCATAGGAGCTGCTGCTGGGGGCTCGGGCTGCTGCGCGGTAGAAGAGGAAGCACGTGTTCTCGCCATCTGCGAAAGAACAGAGTAGAACGACAATCAGTATTTGAGAAACAGAATCGCACGACAAGAAAGAACAAAAGTGAAGTTTTTTCCTAACTCCGTAGCCTCTGGGGGATAAATACAGGCGTCTCCGTACCGATCCCTCAGACTCTACCAAGTTTGTCCGTGAGTAACGAGACCTATGTAACCTAGAGCTCTGATACCAACTTGTCACGACCCGGATTTCCCACCATCGGGAGTCGTGATGGCGCCTACTGTTGGAGCTAGGCAAGCCAAACATTTAAACATTTTCGGATAACAACATAACAATAGTAAAATAACGAGTCTTTAAATAAATGCGGAAGTCTTTTAAAACATAAATAACTGAAAACCCAAAATGCGAAAGTCTAATATTTCACTACCCAAGACTAGAGTCGCTGTCTCACGAACCACTAAAGAGTGCTACAAACAAGTCTGAATAGAAAAATACATAATGTATGCCTCGGTACAATGAAAACAAACAGAAAATATGGAAAGGGACTTCGGCCTGCGAACGCTAGCTAGGCTACCTCGTAAGTCCCTGGATTGAAGAGGGCTCCCGATCAACTACTGCTGTGGTCCAAGAGCTGCTCCGGTACCGTAATCTGTGCAAAAAGCACAGAAGTGTAGCATCAGCACAACCGCCCCGATGTGTTGGCAAGTGCCTGGCCTAACCCCGGCGAAGTAGTGACGAGGCTAGACAGGACTACCAAGTCAACCTGTGCAGTTCAATATATATATATGCAATAAAGGAAAGAATACCGAAATTAAACAGTTAACTAGGGAGGGAAGCATGCTATGGGGGAGTACAAACCGGATATAAAGTCATCAACTTAAGTAAGAAACAGGACAATGACAATAATTAACACAAAAACAGGAGAATCAACAGTTGCACGGCATCAACCTTCGTGCTTTTACTCTCATTCTCACCAAAAACAATCAAATAGAACGCACGGCATCACCCTTTGTGCTTTTCCTCACATAACTCTCATTTCATGACACGGAATGATCCTTCATGCAATTATAGTCAAAATCAGAGCACGGAATGTCCCTTCGTGCATAAATAATCAAAACATGGCACGGAATGACCCTTCGTGCAAATATAATCAAAACATGGCACGGAATGACCCTTCGTGCATTATCACTCTTCCTCACCCAAACAACAATCACAACCAAACGGGCAAGGGAATAAGCAAATAATAAGAAATGTCCCGGCAAGGGAGTAACAACAACAACTTTCACATCCCGGCAAGGGAGATAATTAATATACTAACACCATCCCGGCAAGGGACTGATCATATCTCTTTCCATTTCTTTCATTTCTTACTCAATAGTATTTTTATTGTTCGAGCCAACGCTCCAAAGAATTTACAATTCATAACCAATCCTCAAACCCTTCACATTATGTAGAATTCATCAATTAGCATAGAAGAGTCTCAAAAATATCAGAAATACGTGCAAACAAGGACCCACGGTCATGCTAGACACCGGTGTATAGATACTCGTCACCATGCCTATACACCATACTCGATCATTTAGCAATTAGCAATTAATAACACTCTAATCGGCGGTGCCCGGTAAGTATCAAGACTAACCTCGGTGGAGTAGTGACGAGGAACAGTCAAGGCACCTACCGGTCAATAAACAGTATAATCATAGGAATAATGAAAATGACATATAAATATGTAAAGACTGCATGAATGACCAAGAATGCTACAATTCACAACAAGGGAAAAATACAACAAGTAATAACGAGAATATAATAAATGAGGATAGGAAATGGCGGCAGAATCACAATCCAAATCCTAAGGTCACAACACAGCAATGGGAAAACAAGTCAATAACTCATATCCTACAATAATGTTCACAAAGGTCTTATCCAACTCTTTCCACAGTTTCACCAAGTCTCGGACAAACCACAACTCGCGAAGGCCCAGCATCTGAAATCTAACAATTTGCATCCTGTGCCCCATCAATCTCATGGTCATACCGACAACTAACTGGCTAACTAGGGCCACTCTCACAAATATAATGGATAAACGAGGGCGTACCTCCACCTTAACAAAATCAGGAGGGATTCACCTCTAATAGGGGTGTTCAGCTACGTGTATGCTTGTGCAAATGTTTCTAACAAAATTCTACCAGCTAGTAAACATGAAAAGGAGAACGGACCGCACGTGCGATGTTTCCTCACAACTTCGAAGCGATAAAGCTCATACTGGTAAGCAACCCACAATCACATTATTAAACAAATAGGAATGCCTCCACAGGCCGTCACAATTCCCTACAATCATCCCCTGACATAGCCCACCTTATTTCGCCACGTGTGCAAATAATAAGATAATAGGTACCGCCTTATTTCGCCACACATGCATCACAATGTTCCCTCCTTATTCCGCCACATGCGCAACCCACATATAAGCATATAACATATCCCGCCTTATTACGCCGCATGTGCAAAACATCAATAACAATAACAGCACGGCAAAGACCTCGTGCAACCCTTCAAAATCAACCGCACGGCAGAAACCTCGTGCATCACAATATTCACAATCGCACGGAAGAAACCTCGTGCATCACAGTATCAACAACCGCACGGCAGAAACCTCGTGCATCACAATATTCTCAACCGCACGGCAGAAACCTCGTGCATCACAATATCAACAACCGCACGGCAGAAACCTCGTGCATCACAATATCAACAAATGACAATATATGCAGGAACAAAGCAAGAGAATCAACTCAAGAGATTCCGTTCACCAAAAGACGGTACAACTAACGTACAAGGAAATAACTGTAACAGGGAAATACTAAGCGCAATAAGAACAACTCAACAAGGGAGAAATAATACGAAACAACGATTCCATAATACTCAGTTCTACAATAAGGAAGTTAACATGAATCAAATAATTACAATTAAGGAAGTATCAACTAAACATAGGATACCTAACTTCCTTCCAATTAAGACCAATTAATTACACGAGAGATAGAAATAATGCTTTCCAGATAAAGACAAGCAGTTAGGAATGATAATGTGACTACAGAAGGGCAAATGTCTACAGTTAAACAAGTAAAAGTCAAGTAAAAGTCATTTAGGCAACAAGAGTAACCAAAAAGGGCAGATAAATTCCAAGTAAGTCGTGTAGAGGTGGAACAAATAACAGGGAACTCAATCGTATCAAGAACAACTTCATATTCGGTGATTACAAGTAATGAAGCTAAAAGGGGAATTTTCCACAAATAAATCCGAGCACGCACTCGTCACCTCGCGTACAAGGAATACAATCAACAAAGAAGACTCAAATCCTAAGGGGAAGTCCCCCACACAAGGTTAGGCAAGATACTTACCTCGAACCGGCTAAAATCAACTAGCAACCACGTACTTGCCACGAGTACTCGACTCCAAATGGCCCAAATCTATTCAATTTAATCACACATTGTAAATAACATCTCAAGAAACTTATTCTACTATTTAATTCAAAGCTAAGGCGTGAAATTAGGCAAAATGACCAAAATGCCCCTCAGGCCAACATCTCGAAATTGGATAATTTTTACATTTTCAGAACCCTCGTACTCTCACGAGTCTAACCATATAAAAATCTCCCAAATCAGAGGTCAAATGCCC
>NW_017674035.1:107237-111045 GCF_001879085.1 Nicotiana attenuata
GTATAGAGAACATACCTGAAGCTTCACGTCACTGAGTGCGCACTTCCAACATACACCCGCGGGTGATCCCACGTCACCCCAATCCACTTAAGCCTGACGACACCATCTCAACTGAAATTTAACCTTTCTAACAATACCAATAGGCCTTCAAGCCAGAATTCTCACCTCTCATCCGTTTCCAAAAGACCCGATCCTAAATCCATATCCGGTATCAGTCTCAACCAGCTATTTCAATACAAGCCAACACACACAGGGTACAACCACACAACATGACACATCACCCATAGGCCCACAATACCATTTCTGATAGCAATACTTGCCTGAGATCAAATCCGTACCGGCCATAAGCCCCATATTCAACAGGAACTCTTTTTAGACCTCCACAACACTGGCGATGATACAATAACCACGAAAACCGCATAACAAAACACCCGAATAACCAAATCTCAGCCAACACCAACGGGTACACACCCCACAAGCTAAAACTCAAGAAGCATAGAACGGGAATGACTGAATATGAGAAAGGAAACACATAAGGAACTAACAAACAAATCAAACTAGCACAGATTCTTCTAAAACACAAATCGACAAAATCTAACAAGAAAGAATGAAAGCATATAAAAGACTCACAATGATCTTATACTGATACAACTCCTCACCGCAGTACACCACCCGGTCTCAACATATCAAATCACCTAAAATCACGAGGGTCCCGCCCTCATTACTGAATCACAAGTAGGGCACACATCAACCCATCTAGAGACTCTCACTAGATCAATTCCGTCTACAATTACAACACAGGCTGGCTTCCACACCGGTGGAGCATAGAAATCACAACTCGTAACCAAGAATACTCAGAGATCACATCAAACCTACCGAAACAGACAACATGAATTTACTACTAGCCTCATAACTCTCGACAACAGCTAGGAACGGACGATAGACACGGCTATCACTCATAGAACCTCCCAACAGAATAATCACGTAGACAGAGTACAATCATGAAACGCACTCATAAATGGAACAACAAATAAGGGAACTCACCCCGATAAGCAGAACTGTGGTGAACTACAGATAGTGCCCCTCTATAACAAACCGAATCCGTACCTGAATGTCATTCAACTGGCGCACCGGCCTCAAGCCTACTATATGAAACACATCAACGAGCCGGGCCTCTCCCTCTTGGGTGCCCTCTACCTGCCTGAATACCTCGCTGGGACACACCGATCCGAAGTCTGGGACAATCTCTCATCATGTGGCTAGTATCTCCACACTCAAAGCACCCTCTCTGCTGACGAGGCGGTGGGAACTGTGCGATGCGGGTACTTCGAGACCTATGAGCTCCTGAGTAGTGAAAGAAACCCCGCTCGATCTAGAGATACCCATAGTACGGAGAATACGGTAACACTCATCAAGAAACCCCAAGGCATCGTCTGATGCTAATCCACTGAACACCGGAGGGTCATACTTCTTGAATCTCTCTAGTCTCATCTGCTCCTGCTCGGAAGCCGCTGCCATGCCCTCGGGCTGAAGTGGTGCCGCAGGCGGCGCAGGAATAATCTCTGGGACCTGCTCAACATGCGCTCGCTGCTCAGGAGTGCGGGGCGGCGGGAGTCTGTGCTCCTCCCCCGGCCTGGGATGTGGCTGCAGCAAGGGGAAGCAATCCTGCTTGAGCCAAAGTGGTGTACATACTCAAGAACTGTGCCCAAGTCTCCTGAAGGGCTGGAGTAGTAGCAGTAGGCGTGTCAGGTGCCTGGGCTCCGGCTGGATCTGTTGGTGGCACCTCAGCGGCAGTTCGCGCAGGTGCTCTCGCTGCACCACGTGCGCGTCCTCAAACTCTACCCCGGCCCCGACCTTCGACGGCTGCAGCAGGGGGCGCGGGTGCCTGATCACCTCGGGTAGTACGTGTCCTCACCATCTGTGAGAGAGTAGAAGATAGAGGTTTAGGATTGTAGATGTCAAAATCTCGCACGACAGGGAAATCAAATGAAGTGGAATTTTCCTAACGGTTACATAGCCTCTCGCAGATAAGTACAGACGTCTCCGTACCGATCCACGAGACTCTAATAAACCGGCTTGTGATCTGTGACTCCTATGAACCTAGAGCTCTGATACCAACTTGTCACGACCCTAGTCGCCAACCGTGAACATGTCATGACGGCACCTGGTCCCCATGACCAGGTAAGCCTAACATTTGCGGAAATATAATAATTGCGGAAAAATAGAGAAAATCAAATCAAATATCTAAAGGAAACTGTACTGAATGCCGCATGGCAAGTACAACTCAACATCACAAGTCTAAAACAATTCCCAAAACCCGGAAACTCACAATTCACAAGCTAAGGGATACATAAGAGGCTCTGACTCAAGAATATCTATGCAAAGGAGAAATATTGAAATAGCTATACTTATTACAGAAAGCTGAAAAGGGACTCCTCAGTCTGCGAACGTAGCAGATATACCTCGAAGTCTCTACTGATACGCCTCCTTCCAAGGCTGATAGAACTGAGTGGGAGTAACTGTATCTGCACAACAAAAATGTGCAGAAGAGTAGCATGAGCACACCACGGCGGTGCCCAGTAAGTATCAAGACTAACCTCGGTGGAGTAGTGACGAGGAACAGTCAAGGCACCTACCGGTCAATAAACAGTATAATCATAGGAATAATGGAAATGACATATAAATATGTAAAGACTGCATGAATGACCAAGAATGCTACAATTCACAATAAGGGAAAAATACAACAAGAAATAACGAGAATATAATAAATAAGGATAGGAAATGATGGCAGAATCACAATCCAAATCCTAAGGTCACAACACAGCAATGGGAAAACAAGTCAATAACTCATATCCTACAATGATGTTCACAAAGGTCTTATCCAACTCTTTCCATAATTTCACCAAGTCTCGGACAAACCACAACTCGCGAAGGCACAGCATCTGAAATCTAACAATTGGCATCCTGTGCCCCATCAATCTCATGGTCATACCGACAACTAACTGGCTAACTAGGGCCACTCTCACAAATATAATGGATAAACGAGGGCGTACCTCCACCCATAACAAAATCAGGACGGATTCACCTCTAATAGGGGTGTTCAGCTACGTGTATGCTTGTGCAAATGTTTCTAACAAAATTCTACCAGCTAGTAAACATGAAAAGGAGGACGGACTGCACGTGCGATGTTTCCTCACAACTTCCAAGCGATAAAGCTCATACCGGTAAGCAACCCACAATCACATTATTAAACAAATAGGAATGCCTCCACAGGCCGTCACAATTCCCTACAATCATCCCCTGACATAGCCCACCTTATTTCGCCACGTGTGCAAATAATAAGACTTATTTCGCCACACGTGCATCACAATGTTCCCTCCTTATTCTGCGACAAGCGCAACCCACATATAAATATATAACATATCCCGCCTTATTACGCCGCATGTGCAAAACATCAATAACAACAACAGCACGGCAAAGACCTCGTGCAACCCTTCAAAATCAACCGCACGACAGAAACCTCGTGCATCACAATATTCACAATCGCACGGCAGAAACCTCGTGCATCACAGTATGAACAACCGCACGGCAAAAACCTCGTGCATCACAATATTCTCAACCGCACGGCAGAAACCTCGTGCATCACAATATCAACAACCGCACGGCAGAAACCTCGTGCATCACAATATCAACAAATGACAATATATGCAGGAACAAAGCAAGAGAATCAACTCAAGAGATTCCGATCACCAAAAGACGGTACAACTAACGTACAAGGAAATAACTGTAACAGGGAAATACTAAGTGC
>NW_017674036.1:0-4610 GCF_001879085.1 Nicotiana attenuata
GACCGCAGATGCGGAATTTGGACAATAAGTGAGATTCCGCTGAAGCGGAAAATGACCGCAGATGCGGTAGTCGCAGAAGCGACAAAGAACCGCAGAAGCGGAAACAACTGATCAGAAGTGGGTTTTAATCCCTTCGCAAAATTTTACAGAAAACATAGTTTTAACTTCGAACTTGGGGTGTTCTTGAGCGATTTTGAAGAGGAAATTCAAGGACTTCGATCAGGTAAGCATTCTTGGACTTAGAACACAATTTTATCATGCAAATACATGGAATTACACTGAAAACTCAAGGAATTAAGGTCAAAAATGGTGGTTTAGGGCTTAAGACCTAAGAGAACAAAAATGGGAATTTGAGGGGTCATTTGGACTCCGATTTTGGTGTTCTTTATATGTATAGACTCGTGGCAAGATAAGAAATCCGGTGATGTAAAATTTATAATTTTTCGAGAAGTGGGCCCGGGGCTCGGGTTTTGCCAACTTCGTGATTTTCGATATTTTTCGAGTCTTTTCGATTGGGTTATATTCCCTTAGCATATTGTGACGTATTCGTTGTGGTTTTGGTCAGATTCGACGCACGAAGAGGTGAATTCGAAAGGCAAGGGCATAGCAAGCTAGGACCTTGGCCGGCTTGAGGTTAGTAATAAATGTAAATGCTGTGTTGAGGGTTTGAAACCCCGAATTTGCATAACGTAGTGCTATGTGAGGTGACTTGCACGCCGGATAACGGGTGTGGGGTAGAGCACCGTCGTGGATTGTGACTTGGTCCGTCCCGCTTAATAAAATTACTACCTAATTGATTGTAGTTTTGTGATATCCTTATAAAAATGGATTAATTGTCATAATTGGGCTTCGTGCCAACTACTTGAATCCTTAAGGGATTATTTTAATGGTATCTTACCATATTTATAAATATTAAACTCAGTCCTGGTATTTAATACTGTGTTTGAAATCTCAGCCATTTTCTTAAATTAGAAATTAAGTTAATATTTTTAAATGAAGTTAGAGTTGAATATTTTTATACTATTGTGTGATTTTTGGACTGAGTATGGGATCGGGCCGCACGCCGCACGCCGCAGCAGTATTATAATGATATTGATATGAGGCCAAGGGCCTGTTTGATGCCACGAGATGGCTTATTATTGCGCTTGGGCCGTAAGGGGCCCCTCCCGGAGTCTGCACACCCCCAGTGAGCGCCATCGACATTAAATAAATGGAGCGGGCTGCACGGCCGCAGCGGGGTACTGGAGGTACCGGTTTATGTGTTGCATTGCATATTTAATTGTCATTTATTTCTTCATCTGTTCTGATGTTTATTCTAACTGTATTGTTGTTTAATGGTATTTTTGGCTTTACTTTGTGTTTATTTAGGATTTCTTATCCTCAGACCTTATTTATATTTCTTACTTTCTGAGTTGGAAGTACTCACAATACTCCCTGCACCTTGTGTGCAGATCCAGGTACACCAAAGGGTGAGTGAGGGCTTGTTAGCTGAGCAGCGGTTATCTGGGAGTGTCGAGGTAGCTGCATGGCGTTCTCAGCCTTGATCTCTCCCTTCTATCTTTTATTATTTTATTCGTATTATTTTCCTAGTCGGACTTGTAATAAGTGAATAATCTGCTTCTAGAGGCTCATGTTCGTGACACCAGATTCTGTGGGCTATTTAGTATTTTATTTTGGGGTTTTCGAATGTTAGAGACTATATCAGAATTTTCGCACTAAATTGGTATTATAGTAGTGAACATTTATTTATTTAATTAGATTATTTGGCTAAGGTTGCGTAAATGGTCGGGCTTGCCTAGCAATGTGTTGGGCGCCATCACGACCGGGGTTTGGGTCGTGACGCCGAGGCGTTTGGCCCGCTCCCCAAGAAAGAAAGGAACTTATCGAGTTACGAGTCACGTGCTTACAACACATATACAGGTGCATAATAGTGAATATACCTCTTTCCATTTATCAAATATCTTAGCAACAACTCAAGGTGATAAAGCTCCGCCTAATATATGTATGTTCCTAAATCAATTTCAATTATAAATTCAATTAATTAAGCTAGCAAAATAAGTCAAAATAGTTCAGATATCACATGATAAAGACCTAAGTCTACCCGGACATGAACATGCTTTAGCTACGTACGGACTCTCGCCACCTCGCGCGTACGTAGCACCCATAACTAATAGCACATAACAACTACATCACCTAGGGGGTAGTCCCCCCTCACAAGGTTAGACATGAGACTTACCTCGCTCCGAAGTTCCATAATCAGCTCCAACGCCTCTCTAACACCTCGACTCGAAGCGAATGATTCGAAACTATTCAAACAACGCGCAAATCAATCACTATATACTCCAATGCGCATAATCTAACAATTTATAAAAATTCCTAACTCCGCTCGAAAAGTCAACAAAATCAACCCTCGGGCCCATATGCCCGGATTCCGAAATTTCATGAAGATAAACTTTACTCATAGCGGCATGAACTCAAATATATAATTTATCCTAAATTCATGTCCAATTTTGTGGTCAAAATCCAAAAATACGATTTCTAGATTTTCTACCAAAATCACATAATTTCCATTGATTTTCATGTTTAAATTCATATAAAAATCATGTAATTAACTCACAATGTGTAGAAATCTCTTACCTCAAGATTGATGATGAAAATGGCTCCTCCTAATCGCCCCAAAAATTTCCCAAGTAAGAGAGGAATGGATGAAATGAGCAAAAATCCCACCTGATCACGTACGCGATGTCCAGCTGCCCCCTTCTTTTGCATTCGCTCTTCTCCCCTCGCATTCGCAAAGGCCTACTGCCTCGCAGCCATGCAGCCTTCTCCGCGTTCTCGACCTCCCTGTCGCATTCGCGTAGGTTGCCTCCGCTCTTCTCCGCATTCGCGACCTCTGTATCACGTTCGCGATGAACAAATCCCACTATCCAAATCCTTCTTCGCGAATGCATGAGACCCTTCGCTTTCGCGAAGAACAAAACCAGGCACTAGCAGTTGCAAAACAAGGAAAAATGATCCGAAACTACTCCGAATCACACCCGAGGCCCCCGAGACCCCCCTCCAATCACACCAACCAGTCCCAAAATATAACAGGAGCCTTCTCGAGGCCTCAAATCATACCAAACGACATAAAACTATGAATCGACGATCGAAACCTTCCTCTCAACTTTCAAGCATTCAAACTTCGACGAACGCGTTCGATTCGTACTTAAACATTCCGGAATGACGCTAAATTTTACGCACAAGTCATAAATCACAATACAAACCTATTCCAAGGCTCGGAATCTTAAACATACATGGATAACGTCAAAATCCACTTCAAACCAAACTTATGAAATTCTAAGACTTTCAAAATGTCAATTTTCCATAATAAGTGCCGAAATGCTCCCGGACTACCCGATACTCAACCCGAACATACGCCAAAGTCCGAAATCATCACATGAACCTGTTGGAAATTTCAAATCCTGATTCCGAGGTCGTTTACTCAAAAGTCAAACCTTAGTCAACTTTTTCAACTTAAAGCTTCAGAATTTAAATTTTTTCTTCCGAAATAACTCCGAACACACCGAAATTCATTTCCGACCACATGAAGTGAAGCTACTCACGGTCTCAAACCGTCGAACGATGCACTAGAGTTCAAAACGACCGATCGGGTTGTTATAAAGAGTTTAAAGAAGCATTATTTCCTGTGCATCACCTCATCTCCATCTCCATTGGAGTAGCACAAATTAACCAATTATACTTTATCTCATCACCCTCTTCTTCGTCTCCATTTCTTATATTTCTGGAGCTGTTAGTCACCCTTCTCTACTCTAGGAGAGGAAGAATATGCAGAAGAAAGGAGGAGGAGAAGAAGAAAACGTCTGACGAAAGGCTAAACGGCTAAGACTTTCTTAGAGGATAAATTCCACAAATGGTCATATAACTATGACTTCTTTTCAGTGCTATTTGTGCATCATGCCCCTTTACAATTTTAAAATTAAGAAAATGACCTTTTTAGATTTCTTATGTATAAAAGATAGATCTATTACGTATAAAAGTAAATCTCCCATGTGTAAAAAAATGGTCATTAAACTAAAAACGAGTTTATAAAGAGCCTCACAAAAATAATTGACATTTTTTTCACCGAAGTCATATAAATATGTTTCCTCACACAAAAGTCATAAATCTTTCGTTAACTCTCACAAAAATCATATTGAGTGAAAAAATAACTTTTCAATAGTATTTTCTTATTTCATATTTTTTTTAATTTTCAGTCTAATAAATAATAACCCAATTAATGGGCAGTCCGGTGCACTAAGCTCCCACTATGCGTGGGTCCGAGAAAGGGCCGGATCATAAGGGTCTATTGTACGTAGTGTTACCCTGCATTTCTGCAAGAGGCTGTTTCCACGGCTTGAACCAGTAACCTCCTGGTCACATGGCAACAACTTTACCAGTTACGCCAGGCTCCCCTTCGAATAACTCAATTTCTTATATTTCTGGAGCTGTAAGTCACCCTTCTCTACTCTAGGAGAGTGTGTGTGTGTGTGTATATATATATATATATATATATATATATATATATATATACAGTATTACAATATTTTCACCACCATCGAGCTACAATC
>NW_017674036.1:14510-111001 GCF_001879085.1 Nicotiana attenuata
CCAAGTTATAAAGTTAAGGACATGTTGTCCTTAACTTTGATTTCAAAGTTCAAAACTTAAGGACTGGCAGTCCTTAACTTTGAATTACAAGTTCAAAACTTAAGGACAGCCAGTCCTCAACTTCTGGTTACAACTCAAAAGCTAACAATGTTAAAGATAGCATGTCCTAAATTGTTTACCTGTTATTGTCGTCTATCTTTATGTTAGTATAAGTTCCCGGGTTTTTACTTGTCATCATATACAAGTATGAAGACAATAATTCATAATTCTCTTCGAGACTTCCTCTTATTAAAGCGGAAGCATGTTGAATAGCACGCCACGCCTTGTGATATCTAGTCCATGCAATTTTTGCATCTCTGCCATGACAAAAGCTGGTGTAACTTCAAATCTTGGGTCTCGAAGATTGTCGATAATGTAACCACTAATCAACTTTGAAGTAGCATGCCTTTGATCTGCTTTCATAGTGTTAACAGAGCAGTCATGCTTTTTCTCAATCTTTACTATCTTGAACAGTGTTGAATCATTAATTCTGAAAGCTCGCACACACCAACAACACCTATCATCATTGCATGTCAACGAATATCTTGTTGAGCTTGATCTAACAACCTTGAATTCAAAATGTCCTTTGATTGCTATATTAGAAAAACAGTTAATTATACTCTTCTTCTTGTCAAATACTGATCCAACTTTTATTTCATCCAACGAAGCATTTTCTCTTAATATCGTAGTTGGGGATTCTTTTTGTTTCAAATTTGATCTTCGTCTAGTTATTTGAGTACATGTTTTTTCAGCAACTTCTTCGATTGCCGGTGCACTCTCTAAGACTTGAATACCCAAAGCTTGTTCGTTGTCAATCTCTATAATGCTTTGTCCTTCTACTTGAATAGAATCAAATGTTTGAAGCACCTCTTCATTTAATGGTTGAGCTTCAACCATATCTATTTCCATTATCTGTTGGCATTTGTCTTGATTGTCATGTTGAGTTTCTGTGTTGACATGTTCATTGCTTGTTGATGGAAAAACTCTTTCCGAAATATCAACTATGAAACGACAGCCCTTGAAGAGTGAATGTGTTTTTAGCAACTCTATACATGTGTGAAGATCAGAATCTTTGGATACAAGCATTCCTTTGCTTGTTCCAAGGTTGATATCCAACCATATCACTGCTTCAAACTTTTCTCTATCCAATTCAATTAGCTCAAAGATCTGTTTAATGAAATCTTCAAACCGAATTGACTCAGGTACTAGAAAAAGCTTTGTTTGATGATCAAGATATTTATAGTCTTCAGTCCATCTACCATTAAAAGCAACTATAATGCATATTGTTTCCATCCTGCAAGTCAAGAGAATGGGAAACTGAGGACATACGTTATAAAACACTCCTTGTATAATTAAGAAGAGGTGTACTGTAAGTGCAAGACCAAGGTAAGGACTAAGTGTGCTTAACATTTTAACTTGGAATTAAAAGTTAAGGACTTCCAGTCCTTAACATTTGAACTTGGAATTAAAACTTAAGGACTGCCTGTCCTTAACTTTTGAACATGGAATTAAAAGTTAAGGACTTCCAGTCCTTAACTTTTGAACTTGGAATTAAAACTTAAGGACTGCCTGTCCTTAACTTTTGAGCCAGACATTAAAACTTAAGGACTGCCAGTCCTTAACATTTAAACCTGGATTTAAAAGTTAAGGACTGTCTGTCCTAAACTGTTTAACCTGCAAGTCAAAACTTAAGGACCGCCTGTCCTTAACATTTAAACTTGGAATTAAAAGTTAAGGACTGCCTGTCCTAAACTTTTTAACCTGCAAGTCAAAAATTAAGGACTTATGTCCTTAACTTTTCAATCTATAATTCTAACTTAAGGACTTCCTGTCCTTAACTTTTTCAATTTGAATCTCAAACTTCAGGACTTAGTATACAGAAGAACAACAACAAAGTGAAGGACATTGTGTCATTAAGTTTTTCAATTCAATTTGCAAAATGAGGACAGTAGAATCAAAGTTAAGGACATCGTGTCCTTAATTTTTGAATTCAATTTCCAAAATGAAGACACTATGTCCTTAATATTATGTGCTCAAGTTTTATAGAATTATCATAGGAGGCGATGTCCTTAAGTTTATCAATCCAGAAATTCAAAAAAAAAAAATCAAATTCTTATCTATTATATAATCAAATCAATACAAATCGGAAAAAGTATAACTATGTCGAAGTAAAAATCGATAGAAACACATGAAAGTATAACTTACTGTTTATCTATGTCGATTTGTTGGATGAGAATTTTGAATTTTTCGTCCAGCCGCTGTTGCTGCTGCGATCGCCGGCTGCTGCTGCTGCTTTTGGTTTTCGTCGAGTGTGTTATAATAGCGTAGGTATAACTTATATCAGAAGGGTATTTTCGTCCAATCAGGTATAAGTTTATTAAAGTAGTGGCTAAAGCCTAAATACATTGAAAACAATGGCTTTAAAATAAAAGCAGCTGCTTTTAGTGGCTATTTGTGCACTTCGCCCTTATATGACCATTTGTGAAATTAACCCTTTCTTGGAGGGATCAAAGTATAAATGATGATCTGAAAGATGTCAACCCAATGTAATTTGATGGATATTCTCGTCTAAACAATTGGGCTTTTTCAAAAAATTAGTTCATTAGATTACAAGCATCGAAAAAAAATTCACTAATAAAGTTGAGGGTGCAGTATGCCACGAAGCGGAAGAAACTATAGAGCATTTTTTTTTTGTTTGTAAAATGCCCCTTAGTTCTCAAATTCTAGAAAACCTAGGGCATTCACCAAATACCTTACAATGCAAACTACCATTGGCTTCTTAGTCTCAAAAATCTAAACCCTGCGATCCCTATTCTACTCATTCAATGGGAGGATTTCTTTGCTTTTGACATCTGGGAATCTGGATTAACAGAAACAACAACCTACACAACAATACAACCCTTCATATAAAGGCCAACACAGTTGTGAACCATGCTTTAGAATAAAAATTCTTATCAGAAGTTGAACCTAGGGTGCACTACATGAAAAAAAAAACGTGATTAAGTGGCACAAACCTCCCATAAATTGGTACAAATTTAACTTAGATGGTGTCTTCAAAAATGGATCAGCCGCTATAGGTGGTGTATTTAGAACCAGCTCAGGAGATTGGATCATGGGTTTTAATCAACAAGTCCATGCCGTGGATATTCTCCATTCAGAACTACTAGCCCTCCAAGAAGGTCTCAGACTCGCTAGAGACAATGACTTCTATCCAATTGAAATAGAAACGGACTCCACCGAGGTAATACAAACGAATCATGAAATTTTTAACGATTCTGTACACTCTTGCAGGTTGTTAATGCCCCAGAAGTAGGAGGAGATGGTAATCAGGCATAATTTTCATCAAGGGAATATTGGCATACATGCTAGCCAAGGAAGCCTCTAATCAGTCCAACGTCAGAAAGTTATCAATTTTTCTACACCACCACCTTTCATTATGAAGCAAGTATCCTTAGATAAACTAGAATGTTCTTTTGTTAAACACCTCCCAGAAGGTGCCTGTAAGTTGCTAGCTAACTATGGAAACTTATGTGTCGACCATGAGGCATAGTTGGTCTGTAATAATATTTAGTATTAATGCAAGTATCTACCTTCTCAAAAACAAAAAATTTGAGGGTGAAAGCGGAACTTTTTGTTGCGAGGAACTACAAAACAATCCAAAAAATAAAAAGTTTACTCTCACCTAGCCATTTTTATTATTTAACTATTTTTTGCAACAAAAAATAAATAATGATATAAAACATTTCAAAACCTAAGAAAAGGGTTTTTTTCAGTGACTGTGGTTGAAATTTATCAAAAACGTATAGACGAGGCAATATGCAAAATTTGAGGAAGATTAGAAGTTGGATTGGCTTGGAGCCAAAATTTATAGCGAAAATCGAGTTGAAAATTTTCTCTGCTACACACAGGTATACATGGATATACATGAAATAAACAATAGATATATATGGGATATACAAGTGGTATACATCTCATCTGGCTCAAATTTAATTCAAACCACCTCAAATTTCCAGCAAAATATCCCAAATTAAGAATACAAATTCCTTAAGATGTATCCAATCTATTTCAACAACATCCTCTCGAAACTCAATTTTAGGCGAGCTTCAAGATTGTTTTAACTCATATTTTTCACTTTTCAAGCAACCAAATAGTGCTCATCATTTTCTGGGGAAGATTGTTGAAGGTGAACGCTAGTTCCTAGCCATTCAAGTTCGATCAAATTTTATGTAATAAAGGGATCGTAACTAGCCAATGTGCCAGGTTTGTGGGAATGAACCAGAAAATATTAAATCTCTTGTTAAAAAGCAATGGTGCCAGGGAATTGTACATACTCTTGCCACATGTTAATTAAATATTAATTCTAAAGAACTCTTTTTGTTATTTTAACTGGGTAGATGTGTTTCCTTTAGCATTTGTGGTTCAATAAAATTGGAAACATCTACAGCAATAGGAATATCACACACATGATGGCATGAACATTAATAGGGTATATGGTAAAATTTTAGAGTACAAATTGTTGACTAAAAGGGATGATATGAAGACTTCAGCCAAGCGAAATTCCTAGTTTTTTTAGCAGAGGCAGTTCGTGATCTGAAGTTTATTGGTTCCTACAATAGCCTCAAGTTAATATACAATAATAAATGGGTTCACAGTGAAACATCTATAGATATTTAGTGCATTTTTAATATATATACAAAGTCTAGACAAAAGCTACTGGGTAAACCCATGAACCTGTATCTCATACTTTGGATGCGACACTAAGTTTAACTACCTTGCACTTTAGAATCTAGATTTATGTTATATCTAAGATTTTGTAAAAATTATTCTCTTTGATTCTTGGTGTGTCAGTAATCTCAAGTATCCGATTAGAAGAAGATGTTTCACCTCCACAAAAACAGATGAAGAACTCAATCATCTGTACTGTATTCGATCAGCAGACCGTTGATCCATTCTTATTAGTGCCTTTGCTGTAACATGAACTAAGTGAACCGTATTGGTGAAATGACACTCTTGAAAGTAATTTGATTGTTGATGAGAAGTTTGTCTACTACTTGGAGTACTCTTTTCGATTCATGACTTTTGCTATTGATCACTTGATTATGAACTATGAAATGCACTTGCGAATGTTTGTTTGTGCCTATGCAGAATACCGGTTGCATTAGGTAAAAGATATGTCAAGAGGAGTCAGCCATTTGAACTCATGGTGCTAGCTGGTCTGTTTAGTTCTAAAAGATTGTTAAGACTTCAACTTCCAAAAGGGTGGAGGAAATATGTTAGAAGGTAATGCTTTGCAGGTAGGAAATTTTTTCTATTTAAGCTCATTGATGAGAATCTGTTCATGTTGGAAGTTAGTAGATGACGGTGCAAGTTACACTATTGTCATGAAGACATTTTCATTTGATTATTTTGTTTAAGTTCTAGATAGAAGTTCTCAACCAGAGAGGGGCAGCATTGCATTTAGCACTTAATAAGGAGAACGTACCAGAAAATTAAAATAATGAAAGTTGTAATTTTGTGATATGGTAAAGCTTTAGCATAGTTCCCATTCACAACCTAGAGTACTCTTGTATTTGCCTTGTATCACTACAATTTCTCTAAGTGAATAACACATTGATTATGAAAGAGCAAAAGCAAGTGAATAGTGAAAGCATCAAAATAAATGAGCAGTGTAACCTCAAAGACGTTCTTGAATTCTTTTGAAAGAAAGGAGCTACGCTCCATTTCATGATCAACTACAATGCTATTGTTTCAGAAGAAAAACTAGTTCATACCGATAAATCATGCAACATGTTCAATGTTTTATTAAGAATTCTGAAGAAAAGTTGGATAACGTGAATAATGGTTTAATCTAGCATCTCTTCTACACTAGTCCTACAAAAACAATGAGGCTCACTTCACAGCTCCTTCAGCTTGGTTCTCTAAAAAAAAACTATAGTGCAGATTTGCCTATAATGAAGTATGATTTGAACTTCCATTATGTGAGGAAGATGAGGTAAGATGATACCATGAAGAGTAACCATGTGAGATATTTTTTTTCTTGACTTATAAAATAGAAATTAAGTATCCAAAATGTTGGTGTCGCCTTTCTTGTTTTCATAATTGAAGTTTATAGCTAAGTATTCTTATAAAGATATAATGCCTCTAGCTTCACATGAAACATTTGTTAGTAATATTTATTTATAATGAAAAAAATATTTTAAATTCACGAGATGTTAGCCATGTGATTGTATTACATTACCTTAGATCATGTTGTCAAAAACATTATATATGAAGATATGAATATTTTAATTCAAGGTCCTAAAATATCCAAAACCATACTAAAACTCAAGAAATTGAAGTAAACATCAACTGCGGGTACAAAGGCGTCAATGTAGCTGTTGAAGACATAATTAAGTAAATAAAAGTATGCTCTCTTTAACAGCTTAAACTTTTAGATGAGATGATTATACGCTTTAATAATCACGGTAGCCGATAAGACAAATGAATAATCATACAAGACGAAGAGGATTTTGTGCTTCTGATCCAAACCCCGCAGAATATAATACGTTGATGACAAACTTGAAGAGTCCAATTGCATAATAAATGTTATCAGTTAGAGAAGACTCCTCCAAAGACTCCTCAGTTAAATGGTTTGGCAGAGAGGATGAACAAAACTTTAGTTGAGAAGGTTAGATGTTTGCTTTCAGATGCTAAGTTGCCAGACTCCTTTTGGGCAGAAACACTTAATACTGCTGCTTATGTTATCAAATTTGTCTCCCGCTATTGCTTTGGATGGTAATGTACCTGACAGAGTCTGGTTTGGTAAGAATGTTTCTTATGATCACTTGAGAGCCTTCGGGGATGAGAGGTCAAAGTTGGATGTTAAAACTAGGCAGTGTATATATATTGATTATGATCAAGATGAATTTGGTTGTTGTTTCTATGATCCAGTTGAGAAGAAACTTGTTAGAATCTGTGATATTTTGTTCTTTGAAAACCAGACAATTAAAGATTTTGACAAGGCTGAGAAGGTTGATTTTCAAAGCGATGAGAGCTTAATTGATGTTGATCCAGTTCCTGTGACTATTTCACCTAAAGAAAATCTTCAAACTGATGATAATCAAGTTGATAATGAAGATGGTGATCATGTTCAGAATGACCAGCATGATGTTATTGATTCTCTAGTGTAAGGTGATGTGGTTGGACAACAACCAACCACTATTGATGCTCCAGAGAGTTCTTTCAAAATCTACTAGAGAGAAAATACCTTCATCTCGTTATCCTCCTACTGAGTATGTACTCTTGACTGATGGGGAAGAACCTAACAGTTTTGAATAGGCCATGGGCAGTAAAGAAAAAAAAAGTGGTTCGATGCTATTGTAATGACCCAACTGGTCGTTTTACTTTTTAGAACCCCGTTCCCCTAAATAAGACTTACCATACTTGCTTTTACTAATTTATGACTTGCGGGGATGGTTGGTTCGGGAATTGGAAGAGTTTGGGTTAAAATCGTAACACTTGGTTCTTTAAGGCTGGCTTAAAAGGCCAAGTTTGTCTTCGGTCAACATTTGAGTAAACGACCTCGGAATCGGGATTTGAAGGTTCCAACAGATTCGTATGATGATTTCGGACTTGGGCATATGTCCGGATCGGGTTTTGGATGACCCGGGAGCATTTTGGCGCCTAATAGTGAAAGTTGATTCTTTAAGGATTTTAAATTCTTTAAATTTGGTTTGGAGCGGGTTTTTGTGATATTAAGGTCCGAACGGAATTTCGAGATCGGGAATAGTTCCATAGTGTCATTTAAGACTTGCACGCAAAATTTGGTGTCAATCCGAGTTGTGTAAGTATGATTTGACGCATTCGGCGAATTTGGAAAACTTGAAGTTCAAAGTTTGATTCAATTTGGTTTTGAGTTGTGAATCATGGTTTCGTTGTTGTTTTATGCATTTCGAGAGTTTAAGCAAGTCCGTATTATATTTATAATGTTGTTGGAGTTTCCGGACGGTGTCCCAAGGGGCTCGGGTGCATTTCAGACCACCCGGAGGTGAGATGAAACACACCAGATTTGCTGCTTCTGGTTTCCTTCTTCGCGGACGCAATCACACCCTCGTGTTCGCGATGAAGGATTTGGGGTGTTGTGCCGAGGTCGTACGGCCCGGTCCTCTAGCCTTCGTATTCGCATGGCCTGGCTCGCGTTCGCGTAGAATAAAGTAGCTGGGTTGGGCCAGTGTTGTTCTTCGCGTTCGCGAGTCCATTGTCGCATTCGCGATGAAGGGCCTTTAGAGGGACTGAGCCAATGGCCTTCGCGAACGTGAGGCCCCTGTTGCGTTTGCGATGAAGGGGGCAGCTGGGCAGTGAGTTTAAAATCGGGACTTAGGCATATTTGGGGTCATTTATTACATTCTTGGGCGATTTGGGAGCTTCAAAAGGTGAGATTTCAACCTAGCTTTGCGAGGTAAGTAATTTCTACCAAATGTGAGTTTAATACATAGTTTATGGGTAGATTACAACATGTAAATTAATGAAAATTATGGGTTTAGATTAAAACCTAGGTTTTTGATAAAAATGAGATTTAACCACAAAATTTGTTATGGAATGTAGTAGAAGTCATATATTCTTGATCCTAAGTTTATGGGTAACAACTTTCTTCGAAAATTTTCGGAATCCGGGCACGTGGGCCCGGGGGTGAATTATAGGAATCTTGCAAGATGGGTTGGATAATCACTCTAATAGTGGGAATATGAAATTTTGAGCCTATATTGATTAGTTTTTATGTTATTTGGATAGTTTCGGATTGTTCGGCACCAAATTGAGGGTTTGGGATTATGCTTGGGCCGGAAAGTAGACCTTGAAGCGAGGTAAGTCTCCTTTCTAACCTTGTAAGAGGGAGTTAACCCCATAGGTGAATTAAATAAATGCATGTACCTATCTGTGGGGGCTACGTACGTACGTGGTGACGAGAGTCCGTACGTAGCTACTATTATGCTAATTGTCCGGGTTGTTTAGGACCTGTATCATGCTATACTTGCGTCCTTACTTGTTACTATAATCACTTAAGTCATGCTGAAAATTGGTAAAACAAATATAGACGGTTATACTCGCTTACTTAAGAATTTGTATGAAATACTTGACTGTAAATGGGCAATGTGTGCTTTCTTGAAAATAAATTATTATTTGTGGATCGGGCCGAGCGCCTCTGTAGTAAATAGATGCATATATGGTTCGCGCCATTCGACCCTCTAGCAGTGCACAGTTTAATATTATATTGGACCGGGCAGTACGACCTCGGCATAATTTGCGCATGTTATTTCTCTGGAACTTCCCGTGATTTATACTGCTTAAATGCTTTGAAATGTAAGATGTTACATGATATGACTGAAATTGACATGTTGTTTATGAAAGAATATTTTACTTCTCCCTGTTCTTAAATTGTCATTATTATTCATGCTATTCATGCTTAGCGTAACACTTAAATTGTATTATTATTGGCCCTAGTAAGTGTCAAGTCGACCCCACGTCACTACTTCTTCGAGGTTAGACTGGATACTTACTGGGTACATATTGATTATATACTCATACTACGCTTCTGTACTTAATTGTACAGAATCCGAGGCAGGTGCATCTAGTTATTCGCCAGGCGGGCATACTTGATCGGACTGAGACTTACAATGAGCTACCTCTACCCTAGCCGTTCAGCAGTATACCGGAGTTCCTCTTTTGCTTGTATCCGTCTACTTATTTCACACAGTAGGGTAGTCTTCTTTTGTATATTCTACTAGTTGCCCACACACTTGTGATACTAGATCCTTGGCACTTATTAATAGACTTGATTTTGGGTTGTATACCTACAATTATGATTCCTGTAGTCATTTCCATTTCAGTTGCCTTATAAATTCGTTATTTATCGAATGTTTTAGATTTAAGTTAAGTAAATGTTGGGATTGTTTAATAAAATAAATGAGAACTCACTAGTTGATCAGTGTTGGCTTGCCTTGCAACGGTGTTGGGTGCCAAGTGATGGGCAGGCCTAATAGAGTCTTGCGGATCGGTACGGAGACGTCTGTACTTATCTTCGAGAGGCTATAGGGTTTTAGGAAACTACTCTTTATTCATATTCTATCGTGTTGTTGATGGTATACTAAATTTTCTTCTTCTATTCTCTCGCAGATGATGAGGACGCGTATGACTGACGTTCCAGACCCGGGAGGAGCTGCTCCCCCCGTTGCTAGAGGCCGAGGCAGAAGCCGGGGGAGGGCACCGGCCGAGGTAGGGGACGAGGGCGTTCCAGAGCTGCCCTAGTTGCACCACCAGTGGATCCAGCAGGGGATCCTATTGTTGAGGAGCAGTGCGAGGTGCCCGCAGTAGAGCCTGCCCCAGTGGATTTTGTGACAGCGCTGGGCTTTCAGGAGGTCATGGGCCGTATGCTGCGGTTCATGGATTCCATGACCCAGGCTGGTTTATTTCCAGCAGACCCAGCCACATCTCAGGCGGCAGGGGGAGCACAGACCCCTACTGCTCAGGCTCTTGGGCATGCAGCCGTAGTGTATCAGACTCCGAGCACACTACCCGCGGATGGGGCCTAGCCAGTTGCAGCAGTGGCACCTGAGCCCAGACTAGTTGAGGACGGCGATCCGCAGAAGTTATTGGACAGATGGACTAGGCTACACCCTCCTATCTTCGGAGGTGAGCGTCATGAGGATGCCTAGGATTTCATTGATACGTGCAGGGACAGACTGCACAACATGAGGATATTGGAGTCTCATGGGGTTGACTTCACTACTTTCCAGCTGGAGGGCGGGGCCCGTAGATGGTGGTAGTCTTATGTTCTTGACAGACCAGCGGGTTCCCCTCCCATTACTTGGGGACAGTTCACACAGCTTTTCTTGGATAGGTATATTCTACCCTCCGAGAGGGAAGAGTTGCGGTATCAGTTTGAGCAGCTTGACAAGGGTCAGATGTCAGTGACCGACTATGAGGCAAGGTTTTCTAAGTTGCCTCGCCATGCACTCATGATACTTCCTACGGACGCAGAGTGAGTACGGAGATTTGTTGCAGGGTTGCACTCCGGTATTAAGGCCAACATGGCTCGAGAGGTTGAGATGGGGACTTCTTATCAGCTGGTAGTGAAGATTGCTCGGAGGATTGAGGGCTACCGTTAGAGGGGTAAATAGCCGATGCAGCATGATAAGAGGGCCCGTTTCTCTAGAGAGTTTGAGGTGCCCCGGCTAGGGGCAGAGGTCAGTTTTGGAGGGGTCAGCGTAGCAGGCCCCCATATTCAGCACCACCACCTCCTCGAGGTGCTCCAGCGCACCCGTATTTCAGCGCCATACCAGAGAGTTCTTACCACCCACCAGCCATCCGGGGTTCTTCTAGTGGGTACTCAGGTCACCAGGGTTCTTCCAGCTCCTATTTTAGTGCTATACCGGAGAGTTCATACCGTCTACCGGCCATTTATGCTTCTTCCAGTGGGTCTAAAGGCCATCCGGGTTAATCATCAGGGCAGCAGGTCACCGCACCGAGGGGCTGTTTCGAGTGTGAAGATCTCGGTCATATAAGGAGATAGTGGCCCAGACTTTGGGGCAAGGCAGTGCAGCAGGGTCAGCAACCCATAATTTCAGCACCGGTTGTCCGGCCGCCCAGAGGCGGAGGGCAGATTGGTAGGGGCCGTCCTAGAGGTTGAGGCCAGGAAGGGGGAGGTCATCCAGCTACCATTCAGTTAGATGGAGGCCAACCAGCCGGCGCTCCAGCCATATTCTATGCTTTTCTGGCCAGACCAAATGCATTGGCCTCAGATGCCGTTATCACAAGTATTATTTTCATCTGCGGTAGGGATGCTTCAGTACTATTTGATCCAGGGTCTACCTATTCATATGTATCCTCTCTGTTTGCTCATTTCTTGGATATTTCTCGTGAGTCTTTGGCTACTCCTATTTATGTGTCCACTCTTGTGGGCGATTCTGTGGTTGTGGATCGGATCTATCGGTCCTGTGTGGTCACATTCTATGGTTTTGAGACTAGAGCGGATCTCCTGTTACTTGATATGACCGACTTTGAGGTCATCCTGGGCATGGACTCGTTATCCCCATATCACACCATCCTAGATTGCCATGCCAAGACTATTACTTTAGCGATACCAGAGTTGCCTAGGTTGGAGTGGAAGGGCTCCTTAGTTAGTACATCTAGTCGGGTTATCTCTTTTTTGAAGGCTCGACATGTGGTCGAGAAGGATTGTTTGGCTTATCTAGCTTATGTTTGGGACAACACTGCAGAGTCTCCGACAATTGATTCAGTGCCAGTGGTCTGGGAATTTGCCGATGTGTTTCCTTCTAACCTTCCAGGCATGCCACCGGATCATGATATTGAATTATGTATTGATTTGGCTCTAGGTACCCAGCCTATATCTATCCCACCGTACCGTATGGCTCCGAAAGAGTTGAAGGAGCAGCTTGAGGAGTTGTTAGCAAAGGGGTTTGTGAGACCAAGTGTGTCACCTTGGGGTGCACCAGTGTTGTTTGTGAAGAAGAAGGATGGGACTATGCGGATGTGCATTGATTACCGCTAGTTGAACAAGGTTACCATCAAGAACAAGTACCGTTATCACGCATTGATGATTTATTTGACCAGTTGCAGGGTGCTAGGGTATTCTCTAAGATCGACTTGAGATCAGGGTATCATCAGCTGAAGATTCGGGACTCAGATGTCCCGAAGACTGCTTTCCGTACTAGATATGGCCATTTATGTGTTTCTGGTAATGTCCTTCGGCTTGACTAATGCCCCAGCGAAATTTATGGATTTGATGAACAGGGTGTTCTTTATATTGATTCTTTTGTTGTTGTCTTCTTAGATGACATCTTGGTATACTCACGTAGCCTGGGGGAGCACGAGCAGCATTTGAGAGTAGAGCTTCAGACATTGCGAGAGAAGAAGCTATATGCTAAGTTCTCCAAGTGTGAGTTTTGGCTAGAGTCAGTAGCATTCTTGGGGCATGTTGTATCGGGAGAGGGTATTAAGGTGGATCCCAAGAAGATTGAGGCAGTTCAGAGTTGGCCACGTCCCACTTTGATGACTGAGATCAGGAGTTTCCTGGGGTTAGTAGGTTATTATCGCTGATTTGTGCAGGGCATTTAATCCATTGCAGCACCTTTGACTAGATTGACCAAGAAGGATGCTCTTTTACATATTCTACTAGTTGCCCACACACTTGTGACACTAGATCCTTGGCACTTATTAGTAGACTTGATTTTGGGTTGTATTCCTATAATTATGATTTCCTTTAGTCATTTCCGTTTCAGTTTCCTTATAAATTCGTTATTTATCAAATTTTTTTATATTTAAGTTATGTAAATGTTGGGATTGTTTAATAAAATAAATGAGAACTCACTAGTTGATCAGTGTTGGCTTGCCTAACAACGGTGTCGGGCGCCATCACGACCTATAGTGGTATTTGGATCGTGATAGCTATAGAAGATTAGATGAAATTTTTATATAATAATCATACCTTTGATTTAGTTAAGCTAACTAAAGATAGAAATGCTTCGGAAAATAGGTTGGGTTTCAGGGTGAAACATGAAGATGGCGGCCTAATTCCACGGTACAAGGCTAGATTAGTTGTTAAGGGCTTTAATCAGAAAAAGGGAATTGATTTTAATGAGATATTCTCTCCAGTTGTGAAGATGTCATTCATTCGTGTGGTTCTATGCTTAGCTGCAAGTCTAAGTTTGGAGATTGAGCAAATAGATGTTAAAGGTTTGTAAATCAAGGTGTCACGACCCAAATCTTAACATGTCGTGACGGCGCCTATCATAGTACTAAGCAAGCCGACAATCACAAATAACCACGCATTTCGAATTAGAAACATGATGAAGTAAGTTTAACAATGAAAATCTCATAATAACCAATAAGGATAACTGCGTCTCAAATACAAAATTTCTAAAATCCGGGTGTCACTGAGTACATGAGCTACTAAATGTCTACACAGTCAAATCCTCTAATACAACTATCTAGAAAGATAGAATAGTGCTAAATAAATTGAAAAGAAGGAGAGTCGAGGTCTGAAGACGTTAAGCAGCTACCTCAAAAGTCTCCAAGCAGATAATGCGCCAAGTCTAGCAACCACCGGGTCCAGATGTATCTGGATCTGCACACGAAGTGCAGAGTGTAGTATGAGTACAACCGACCAAATGTACTCAATAAGTAACATGACTAACCTTGGGCTGAGAGCAGTGACGAGCTTAGAAAGATACAGTCCAAATCTAGATAATACAAGTACAGATATGATAGGAAAATGACAGTAATAACTCAAAAAAATCTCATAATCAGTTTGTACACAGTACAAAAATGTAGACGTGCTTGCAAGTTTAACAGTTTAAGCTCAACACTGATAAAATATGCCAAGAATGACTGATGTGAGGAATGTTACATCATTATATCTACAAATTATGATGACCCGATAGGTCATCTTATGTTTTAGAACCAAATTCTGCGCTTTGAGGCCTTAAATACCTCATCTTAACCCTCTTTGATTTGCGTGCATAGTCGGGGCATGTTTTCGAAAAGCTTTTATGTTAAAAACTGAGAAAATATGAAAATTTCGCCTTAAAATCCATTTGAATTGACTTCGGTCAAGGTTTTGAGTAAATGGACACGGATTCGTGTTTCGATGGTCCCGGTGGGTCCGTATCATGAATTAGGACTTGGGCGTATGCCCAGAATCGAATTTTGAAGTCCCTAGCCCGAGTTATCGGACTTCGTCGAAATTTGAAAGTTAAAGGCTGAATGAATTAGAAATGTTTGACCAATGGTTGACTTTTGAATATCGGGTCCGTATTTTGGTTCCGGAACCCAGTATAGGTCCAATACCTTATTTATGACTTGCATGACGAATTTGGTGATAAACGGAGTTGGTTTGACATGATTCGGACGTCCGATTGTGAAAATAGAAGTTTCAAAGTTTTCTTGTCATTTGATTTGGTGTTAAATTCGTAGTTCTAGGTATTATTTTGGTGATTTGATCGCGCGAGAAAGTCCGTATGATATTTTTAGACTTGTGTGCATGTTTGGTTTGGAGCCTTGAGGGCTCGGGTGAGTTTCGGATG
The DNA here is from genome assembly GCF_001879085.1 of Nicotiana attenuata. Classification (NCBI taxonomy): domain Eukaryota; kingdom Viridiplantae; phylum Streptophyta; class Magnoliopsida; order Solanales; family Solanaceae; genus Nicotiana; species Nicotiana attenuata. The sequence goes on from NW_017674036.1 coordinate 29,627, forward strand.
GGCTACAGAGTGAAATTTGGACTTAGACATGTTGCTGGTATTTCAGTTCTGGTGCAGGCCTCCGATCTCGCAAATGCGAGATCAGGCATCGCATTTGCAACCTCTGATGGGTTTGCATTTACGAGCTACTCACTGCATTTGCGAAGAGTAGCTGGGCCACCTTATGTTCGCATTTGCGAAATATACTTCGCATTTGCAAAGTGGGACAGGAGGGGGTAATGATCGCAAATGCGATCAAATGGTCGCATTTGCGGAGATCATGGTTTGCATTTGTGAACTGTTCTTCGCATTGGCGAAGAAAGCAGAGGTGTGAAGTTCTTCGCATTTGCGATAGAGTATTCGCATGTGCGGGTTCGCAAATGCAACTGATCAAAATGGGACTTAGACGTAATTTTTGATTCATTCTTCAAATTATCAAACTTAGAAACCCTAGAGGCGATTTTCTCAAAGGACGCTTCTTCCCCAAATCATTGGTAAGTGATTCAAAACTAGTTTTCTTCAATCTTTCACTACTTTTCTTAAGATTTCAACCTAAAATCTAGAGTTTTCATGGTGGAAATTGGGGATTTTGGGTAGAATTAGAGATTTTTGAAAAATAAGGATTTAGACCTCAAATTGTGGTCAGATTTCAAAACAAATTATATAAACGGGCTTGGGGGTGAATTTTGGGTTTGGACCAAGCGGGCTCGGGTGTTGACTTTTGTTGACTTTTTTAATAATGACCTAAATTGAATTCTTTGCAATCGTGGGTAGTTCCTAAGGCTTAATTTGCATCGTTTGGTTGGTAATTTGCTAGATTCTATTGGTTCGGAGGCTTGTTTGAGAGTCAAAGCCGTGATTGAGCTTTGAGTTTGGTCCTTAGAGCGAGGTAAGTGTCGTAGTTAACCTTGATTTGAGGGATTAGGACTTATTTGTCTATTTGCTACGTGTTTAGATGTTGGGTACAACGTATATGTGAGGTGACGAGTACTTATGTGTTGTTGTGTTATTGTCGGGTTATAGCATGCGGGTGGGACTTGTTCTTTGCATTATTGCTTTCCTTGATCATATTATCCATGCTTAGACTAGTTAATTATTAAATTGATCATCCTTATTGTGTTTATGAGTTTTTGTGATAATTGAGTATTTATTCTGAATCGAGATTGGTATTGTGGAACAGTTGTCAAAGTAAGGCTTATACTTGTTGATCCTATCTCCCTGTTATTACTTGTTCATTGTTATGTGGTAAGGGAGGGTGTTAATGCACGAAGGGTGATGCCGTGCCATATCGTGAGTGTTAATGCACGAAGGGTAATGCCGTGCCATATTATGAGAGTTAATGCATGAAGGGTGATGCTGTGCCGTTTCTATTGATTTATACAGTAAGTGAGGGTAAAAGCATGAAGGGTGATGCCGTGCATTATCATTATTTCATTGTGAGGTTGAGAGTAAATTAAAGAAGGGTGATGCCATAAAATCTTCTTCATATTGCTTAATTGTCTTTACTGGTTAAAGGTATATTGACTGTTTTGGTTATCATTCCGCTGTATCTCTCGTATCTTGTATCCCCCTCAGCATGTCCCCTTCCCGATATTATTTGCCTAGTTTTTATTTGTCGTTATCTTGTACATTTACTATTAATTGCATAGGTTTATCATGTAGGTGTCTTGTCATAGCCTCGTTACTTCTTCGTCGAGGTTAGGCTCGACACTTACGAGAACATGGGGTCGGTTGTACTCATACTACACTCTACACTTCTTGTACATATTTTGGTACCGGCCCTAGCTGATCGTGAGGTTAGCAGTTGGACTTGCTTGCCGGAGACCCAAGGTAGATCTGATGGCTTCCGCAGACCCTGGAGTCCCTTCCTAGTTTCTTTATTTTATTGTTTCCTTTCTTTCAGAAAAATTGTATTTTCTTTCAGACTTTGTTTGTAGTAAATCTTAGAAGCTCGCGAATCGTGACTCCAGATCCGAATTGTATCAAATACTATGGGTTTTATGTTATTCCGCAATTCCGTTTTAGTTTTTCTTTAACCTAATTGTTTTTGTTATTGGAAATTGACTGAAGTTGGCTTTAAGAATCCTCTAACGTTGGCTTGCCTAGCAAATGAAATGTTAGGCGCCATCACGTCCCGAAGGTGGGAATTCCGGGTCGTGACACATGTAATGTGCATGTCACATGTAATGCATCATTGTGATAACTTATGTACTCACACTCTCAGAGTACTCAATCTGACTGTCACAACTCTCACTCATCACACTCAATCACTCAACATTGTACAGAAAACCTGCGGTCACTGCTGGTATGTCAGACCCTGGAGGGGCAGATCCCGCCCAAGTGCTAATAAAACCTGTTGCGGCGTGCAGCCCGATTCCCATCATAAATCAATAATACTTGCTGCGGTGTGCAGCCCGATCCCATTATGAATCAATCAAACCTGCTGCGGAGTACAGCCCGATCTGATCAATATCACTCACAATCCGGCCCTCAGGCCCCAACTTAGTCATCAATCTCTCCAGTCTCTCGGGCTCACAAATCTCATGCCAATCAGCCCAAACAATGATAAGATGTAACAATAAATGACAACAAAAACTGAGATATGATATGCAAATGATGAATGTGAGTGTGTATAACATTGCAGTTTAAGCTAATAATTCAACAGCAGAAATGACCTTAGCAGGTCCCAACAGAATACGCATATAGCCTAAACACGATTTCTAACATGGATTGCAGCTCAAGTACTCTAACACGTAGGGATTACATGAATAAAAATAAGGTTTGACAACTACACGGAACCACGAAAATAATCGAGTCACAATTACCATGGTGCACGCCCACACGTCCGTCACCTAGCATGTGCGTCACCTCAATACCAACAACATAACACGTATTTCATGGATTTATACCCTCAGAACCAAGTTTAGAAGTGTTACTTACCTCAAACCGCACAAACCTCTACTCCAACAAGCCCTTGCCTCGCGAATCGACCTCCGAACGGCTCAAATCTAGCCACAAACAACTTAATACAATCAATACAGGATATAAGAATCAATTTCATTCGAAAAAGCTAAGTTCTTTAACCAAAGACAAAAAGTCAACCCAAAAAAACAACCCCGGGCCCGCATCCCGAAACCCGACCAGACTTACAAAATCCGAACACCCATTCGATAATAAGTCCAACCATACGTAAATTATTCAAATCCAACCTCAAATCGCCTTTCAAATCCCCAAAATTTGGTCTATAAAGTTTCACAAATTTCCCACAAATTTTCCAACTCAAAACACTAATTAAATGACAAAAACAATGATGGATTCATGTATAATAGGCAAATTCAAGTTAGAATTACCTACCTCGATAATTTCCTTGAAAATCCCTCTAAAAATCGCCATAAACCGAGCTCTCTAGGTCAAAAGATGAAGAATGAAATTAAACCCTCGAACTCACTCTTTTCTGCCAAGCGATCTCGCACCTGCGAGCCCTCAGCCGCATCTGCGGCTCCGTACCTGCAGAATTTCCATCGCAGGTGAGGCTTTAACAAAGACAATGAGAATCCTTTTTTGCAAAAAAGATAGCGCATCTGCGCTCACGCTTCTGCAACCAGCGACTCGCTTCTCCGAGTCCGCTTCTGCGACACATCGACCGCACCTGCGGTCCTCCTCTAGCCCACAAGGATCCGCTTCTGCGATGTCTTTACCGCACCTGCGAGCCTGCTTCTACGGATAACGTATCGCACATGAGGTCCCAGCTGACCAGACCCCCTTCGCTTTTGCGGAGACTCCCTCGCACCTGCGTGACCGCACCTGCGGTGGGTTCCGCAGGTGCGATGACATCAGAACAGCAGTAGCTTCAGCAATCCTCCAAGTACAAATTTCAATCAGTTTCAATCCGAATCATACCCGAGGCCCCCGGGACCCCATCCAAACGTACCAACAAGTCCTAAACATGATACAAACTTAGTCGAAGCCTCAAATCACATCAAACAACATCAAAAACACGAATCGCACCCAATTCAAGCCTAATGAAACTAATGTATTTCTAACTTCTACAATCGATGCCGAAACCTATCAAACCAACTCCGATTGACCTCAAGTTATGCACACAAGTCATAAATGACACAACAAACCTATTCCAACTTCGGAAACAAAAATCCGTGTCCGGTAACAACAACGTCAACTCTTGTTCAAACTTCTCAACTCTCCAAACTTCAACTTTTCCAACTTGTGCCAATTCAAGCCAAAATCACCTATGGACCTCCAAATTAATATTTGGACACACTCCTAAGTCCAAAATTACCATACGGAGCTATCGAAACCATCAAAACTTCATTCCGACGTTATTTACGCATAAGTCAACATCTGAGCAACTCTTTCAACCTAGGCTTCCAACCTTGGGACTAAGTGTCCCAATTTATTCCAAAATACCTACAGAACTAAACCAACCACCCCGGACAGTTACATAACAACAAACGAACATAGAATAACCAATAAAGGAGAGAATGAGGCTACAATACTCAAAACGACCGGCCGGGTCGTTACACAAGAAAAAATAGAATAATGTTTGCAAGTTGAAGAAGAGCTTGTATGGTTTGAGACAAGCTTCCAGGCAGTGGTACAGGAAGTTTGGTTCTTTAATAAGTCAGCAGGGCTCCAAGAAGACTTCTTCAGACCATCATATTTTTGTGCAAAAATTCTCTTATGATGACTTTATTATTTTATTGCTTTATGTTGATGACATGCTTGTTGTTGGTCATATTGCTTGCGAAATACAGAAGTTGAAGCAAGAGTTGAATAGGTCTTTTGTTATGAAAGACTTGGGACCGGCAAAGCAAATTCTTGGCATACAGATTGTTCGTGAAAGTCTTGTTTAGAAAGAGAATTTCGGGACAAGTGTTAGTCTGCCACTTGTGTTTGTCTATTTGTGAGATTGTTCTCTCGATATTTTGTACTTACTTTATATAGTCGATTGCTCATCTCCGCCTGTGAGTGTAGGTCAATCGACCGAACGATATTATATATTTGTGTCTTTTTGGTATATTATTCTTTTGTTGTCTAATTTATCGTCATTCAAGATTTGTTTTACTAGCTTCCGTATGATACCTGATTATTTCGATTTCTAGCATTATCTTCTTCCATATTCATCATCCACTTTGTACTTGGCTAAAGTTCAATTTATACCACCTCAAATATCCAGTAAAACATCTCAAAATTGAGAATTCAAACTCCTTAAGATGTACCCAAATTACTTCAATAACACCTTCTCGAAATAAATTCTAATTTAGTCTGAATTTTCAAACACAAGTTTAAGCGAGCTTCAAGACTTTTATTAGAGTTTTAACTCATCTTCTTCACTTTTCAAGCAACCAAATAGTGCTTATCTTCTGCATCAACTTTATACTTTAGGGAGGATTGTTGAAGGTGAACACTAGTTCCTAGTCATTCAAGTTCGATAAACTCTTATGTGATAGAGGGATTTCAACTAGCCTAGAAAATATTGAAACCTCTTGTTAAAATGCAATGATGCCAGGGAATTATACATACTCTTGTGTAACGACCCGGCCGGTCGTTTCGAGAGTTATACACCCGTTCTCCTATTTCCTGCTTCTCTTGTGTTCTACAATTGTATTATGACTTACCAGTTAGTTGGTTCGGGTCCGAAGAGGTTTTGGAGTGAATTGAGACACTTAGTCTCTTATTTGAAAGCTTAAGTTAGAAGAGTTGACAGGATGTTGACTTATGTGTAAACGACCTCGGATTTGAATTTTGATGGTTCCGTTAGCTCCATTAGGTAAGTTTGGACTTAGGAGCGCATTCGGAATGTGCTTTGGAGGTCCGTAGTAGAATTAGGCTTGAATTGGAGAAAGTTAGAATTTTGGCAATTTTGGCCGACAGTGGAAATTTTGATATCGGGGTCGGACTGGATTTTCGAAAGTTGGAGTAGGTTCGTGGTGTCATTTGTGACTTGTGTGCAAAATTTGAGGTCATTCGGACGTGGTTTAGTAGGTTTCGGCATCGTTGGTGGAATTTGGAAGTTTAGAAGTTCTTAGGCTTTAATATGGGGGTAATTGGGTGTTTTGATATTGTTTTGAGTGATTTGAAGGTTCGACTAAGTTCGTATGGTGTTATGGAACATGTTGGTATGTTTGGCTGGGGTCCCGAGGGCCTCGGGTGAGTTTCGGGTGGTTAACAGACTTCGTTTTTGGTTGGCAATATCGCTGAAGTTGCTGATATCTAGTATGAGATGTTTCTGGTTTCCTTATACGCGATCGCAGGGGTTCATTTGCGATCGCGTAAGCTTATTTGGGGGAAGAGGTAAGTTTGTTCTATGCGATCGCAGAGATAGGATCACGATCGCGTAGGTGTGCGAAGTTGTGCATCGCGAACGCGTGGCTGAGGTCGCGTTCGCGTAGAAGGATTTGGAGTTGTAGTGAGGTGAAGGAATTGCTCTACGCGATCGCGTGGGGCTGGGCGCGTTCGGATAGTTATGAGAGGCTGTGATCCGCGATCGCGTGGGTGATTCTGCGTTCACGTAGGGTTAATGTATGGGGCAGTCCGCTTTGTGCTTCGCGATCGCGAGGCCATTTCCGCGATCGTGACGAAGGAAATCTGGGCAGCAGTGTTAAATTTCAAAATCGAGGGTTTGAACCCATTTTTCATATTTTGAGATAGAGACCACGGATTTGGGCGATTTTGGAAGGGATTTTCAGAGAGTTGATTGGGGTAAGTGTTTCTCACTTGGTTTTGGTTAAATCCCATGATTCTGCCTTTAATTTTGTCATCTAATTTGTGATTTGAGATGAAAAATTAGGGAAGAAGATGAAGTATTCTTGAGTTTTGAATTTGGGGGTTTTGAATGGGATTTTATTGTCGAATTTGAGTAAATTTGATATGGTTAGACTCGTGAGTGAATGGGCTTTCGGGTTTTGTGACTTTTGTCGGATTCCGAGATGTGGGCCCGGGGTTCGGGTTTGAGCCAATTTCGGGTTTTGAGTCCAATTTAGTAGTGTTTCTTGTGCAATTGATTCCTTTTGCATATATTAATGGTATTGTACTGATTGTGGGCTAGATTTGGGGCATTTGGAGGCCGATTCGAGAGGCAAAAGCATTGCGGATTAGAGATTTGCTCGGGTTGAGGTGAGTAACAGTTGTAAATCTAGTCCTGAGGGTATGAAACCCCTGATTTGATGTTATGTGATTATTATGGAGGTGACGCACATGCTAGGTGACGAGCGTGTAGGAGTGCACCGAGGGAATTGTGACTTGGTCCGTCCCGTGGGAACTGCAAAGTTAAACAACATGTCGTGAGCTATATGCTCTCTATGTGTTATGGAAAATTTATTGTAAATCATGTTAGAAACCATGTCTAGGATATGTGTTGGTACTGTTGGGTCCCACAGAGGCCGCGTTACTTGCTGAATTGCCTGTTATGTGCTATTTGTACTCAGTCACAGTTTATACTCGCATATCATATCTCAGTCTCTGTTACTCTATCCGATACTTCATGTTGTTGTTGTTTGGGATGATTTTTCCTGATTTCTGATAGCCCGAGAGACTGGAGAGATCGATGACTGAGTGAGGCTGAGGGCCTGATTGTGAGGATATTTATGGGATCGGGCTGCACGCCGCAGCATGTCTTATTGATTTATGCCATGATTGGCTTGATATAGCGCTTGGGCTGAAGGATCCCCTCCGAAGTCTGTACACACCCCCAGTGAGCGTAGGTACCTACTGAGTGTGAGTGCCGAGTGCCGAGTGCCGAGTGTTGGGCGATTGTGAGGAATGAGTGATTGTGAGGTTGGAGTGATTAGGAGGACTGAGTGATGACTGCCCGAGAGGAAGCATATGATTTCATTATTGGTATGTTTGGCTGGGGTCCCGAGGGCCTCGGGTGAGTTTCGGGTGGTTAACGGACTTCGTTTTTGGTTGGCAATATGGCTGAAGTTGCTGATATCTAGTATGAGATGTTTCTGGTTTCCTTATACGCGATCGCAGGGGTTCATTCGCGATCGCGTAAGCTTATTTGGGGGAAGAGGTAAGTTTGTTCTATGCGATCGCAGAGATAGGATCACGATCGCGTAGGTGTGCGAAGCTGTGCATCGCGAACGCGTGGCTGAGGTCGCGTTCGCGTAGAAGGATTTGGAGTTGTAGTGAGGTGAAGGAATTGCTCTACGCGATCGCGTGGGGCTGGGCGCGTTCGGATAGTTATGAGAGGCTGTGATCTGCGATCGCATGGGTGATTCTGCGTTCGCGTAGGGTTAATGTATGGGGCAGTCCGCTTTGTGCTTCACGATCGCGAGGCCATTTCCGCGATCGCGACGAAGGAATCTGGGCAGCAGTGTAAATTTCAANAGAGATTTGCTCGGGTTGAGGTGAGTAACAGTTGTAAATCTAGTCCTGAGGGTATGAAACCCCTGATTTGATGTTATGTGATTATTATGGAGGTGACGCACATGCTAGGTGACGAGCGTGTAGGAGTGCACCGAGGGAATTGTGACTTGGTCCGTCCCGTGGGAACTGCAAAGTTAAACAACATGTCGTGAGCCATATGCTCTCTATGTGTTATGGAAAATTTATTGTAAATCATGTTAGAAACCATGTCTAGGATATGTGTTGGTACTGTTGGGTCCCACAGAGGCCGCGTTAATTGTTGAATTGCCTGTTATGTGCTATTTGTACTCAGTCACAGTTTATACTCGCATATCATATCTCAGTCTCTGTTATTCTATCCGATACTTCATGTTGTTGTTGTTTGGGATGATTTTTCCTGATTTCTGATAGCCCGAGAGACTGGAGAGATCGATGACTGAGTGAGGCTGAGGGCCTGATTGTGAGGATATTTATGGGATCGGGCTGCACGCCGCAGCATGTCTTATTGATTTATGCCATGATTGGCTTGATATAGCGCTTGGGCTGAAGGATCCCCTCCGGAGTCTGTACACACCCCCAGTGAGCGTAGGTACCTACTGAGTGCGAGTGCCGAGTGCCGAGTGTTGGGCGATTGTGAGGAATGAGTGATTGTGAGGTTGGAGTGATTAGGAGGACTGAGTGATGACTGCCCGAGAGGAAGCATATGATTTCATTATTGATGCACACAGTTGCCTTACATCCATGTTTTGAAAAATGTTGAAAGATATTCTTATATGGTTTTACTTGAACTTGACTTAAACAAACTGATTTGACAATTTTCCTTTCTGAAAAATGAACTAAAACTATGTAGCTCGTCACTATCTTCAGTTTCTTATTTATTATTGTTACTTACTGAGTTGGTGTACTCACGTTACTCCCTGCGCCTCGTGTGCAGATCCAGAAGTTGTCGGTCGCAGAAGTTGCTGATAGGCTCGTAGCTGATTATTGGAGTTAGCGAGGTAGTTGCCCGGCATTCGCAACCTTGCTTTCTTCTTCCCTATCTTTTCTTTAGTTGTATTTGGATTTCAGACTTTGTTAATCGTGTTATGTCTGGATCAGTTATATGTAGACGCTTATGACTTAGTGACACCCCGATGTCGGGCTATCTTTTCCGTGTTTTAAATTCCGAGTTAACTCTTTATGGATTTGTGTTATGAAAACGACTATTTGTTTATCTTTTAATGAAATATTTATGTATTTTCTGAAAGTCGATTAGTCGACTGACCTAGTACCATCGATAGGCGCCATCACGACAGGGTGAAGTTTTAGATCGTGACATCTTGCCACCTGTTAATCATACTATACTAAAAGTAGGAAGGCTTTAGGTGTAAATTTAAATTTCGAAAATATCCATCAAAGGACGAGTGACATTTTTACCCTTATGTACACACCATCCCCATAATGCTTTTTGTACTAAAATGGTAAATTTATCTTCCAATAAATGATAAATAGAAGTGTAACCTTTAATATTATAATGGGTAAAGCATTGGGTAACAAAATTCAGTTAAGTTTATGTATTATCTCACCATTTAAGAAAATCACCAGTTACACATTTAAATGGTTAATGCTCATCCGTTGAAGAAATTCATTAATAAAAAAATTAAGTTTTGAGCAAGCATTTGCTTGTATATGCAGAGTATAAATCGATTGAAGTATTCCACTTCCTGTAAGAACTTTGGGACTTTTGATTAAGTTTATTTGTTCATCTCTTGCAGTATATAAATCTACTCTACAACAATTGACATACCCCTATCTTGTACGAGGCAGAGAGGTTATTTTCGATAGTCCCTCGGCTCAAGAAAAGCAACATGCAAATCTAGTCTGCAAGTATCAAATAGAGTTATAAGGTTTTTTCTAAACTTGTGTATTCATGAAATTGTATATTCTTTTTTTTCTTGGCTAATCATATAGCAAGACCAAATAATATATTATGCACTTGACAGCTTGTTGTAGTCTTTGTTCTAGAGGTAATTTTATTTGGATATTCAGAAAGTACTACAGATAATTTTTATCACAACATTTTTAATATTCATGGATTCTACTCATTACATACTGTCACGACCCAATTTCCCCTATAAACTGTGATGGCGCCCAACGTTGCTGCTAGGCAAACCAACGGTAAATTAACCATGCATTGATTCTTTTTAAACACTTTTGGAATGATTCATTTTTAATTATTAAACAAGTAAACGGTGAGAAATTCAATAAAAAAAGTGTAAACAATTATAAGGACAGGTGTGGTGAAATAATACTCAAAAAAATCATCAGATATCTACTAGCAAATATTCGAAGACCTGGTGTCACAAGTGTATGAGCTACTAGTAGAATAAACCAAAAATACTAAGCTACTGTCTGAAATAGAGTAGACAGAAAGTAAATACAAAAGAGAGACTTTAGGTGCTGCAGAACGAACTCGAAAAACAGCTCACCACTAAGGCTCAAAGTATTAGGGGTGCGCACCGGGACGACTACCAGATGCACCGGGTCGACATCGACACTTACTATGGGCCAACAAATAAAATATAGAAATTGTAAATAAGCATGGGCTAGGTAAATGATGATAATAATAACACAATAATCAAGCAGTGAATAAATGATTCTTTCAATAATAGTATAATTCCAACATCTCTAACCAACACTTACTAACTCCAAGTCAATTTCTATCATTAAATAAATTATAACCTCCCAAGCCATAAGATAAAATCAAGTATAATTAGGCTCCAAGTATTATCACGCACGATTTATGCCGAGGTCGTACGGCCCGATCCAAAAATATATTGTATGCACTGCCGAGGGTCGAACAGCACGAACCATAGATGCATCTATTAAACTGCAGAGGAAAACGGCCCGATCCCATGAGAGTAGAGAAGTTTACCTCGCTCGCGGAAGTACTTGCAACGCGAGTGGACATGGATTTCTTAGAGTTATTGTATATTCCTCAATTCTTCCCAACTATAAGAAATCTAAATTAAAAAATTTCAACCTTACAATCCCTAATCTCATCTTTATTTAAGACAATTAATATGCATAATAAATATAACAGTACAATCAAAGCATGATGTAAATCTAAGACTACTCGGATATTTCATGGAATATAGCTACGTACGGATTCTCGTCACCTAGTGCGTACGTAGCTCCCCAAACGTGTAATTCACAATAAGAATACACCTAAGCAGATGAGTTCCCTCTTACAAGGTTAGGCAAGAGACTTACCTCGTTCTCAAGCTCACTTCCAGTCCACAAATACGCTTTAAATCCTAAACTCGATGCCAAACAATCCGAAACTAGCCAAATATTATATAAATAAGTCAATATATACTCAAAAGTTTTAACTATTAGGGTAATTACCCACCCCTAATTGGAAGAAGCCTAAAATTCACCCCCGGGCCGACGTGCCCTGATTCCGAATTTTTTTTGAAGATAATTGTTACCCAATATCTCAGGAACTCAAATATATCATTTTCACCCAATTCCATGATAATTTTTCGTGGTTAAATCCCATTTTTATCAAAACATAGGTTTTTCGACCAAACCCATAATTTTTACAATTTTACATATTAAAATCTACCCATAATCTATGTATTTAACTTACATTTGATAGAAATTACTTACCTTCAATAGCTAGGTGAAGACCCCTCTCTAAGAAGCTCCAAAGTCGCCCTAAGAAGTGAAATAAATGAACCAAAATGGCAAAAGTCCCGTCTTAAATTAACCTCACTGCCCAGCGATATCCGCCTCTGCGAAGATTTGCCGCTTATGCGACTCCACATCTGCGGAAAATGCATCGCAGATGCGGATCTCCCCCAACAGGCCTACTTCCGCATCTGCGGACAATGGCTCACTTCTGCGAGCCTGTGTCTACGGCGTACGTGTCGCACTTGCAGCCTTGCCTGCTTCGCAGGTCCCTGCCTCGCTTCTGCGATCCCTGGGCAGCCCATGCCAAGCCGCTTCTGTAGTCAAAAGCTCGCACCTGCGACCAAAACCTCACAGGTGCGGACGCACCAGAAATGGTGCACCAGCTGTTCCATTGAGTCCAAATTTGGTCCGTGCATCGTCCGAATGGCACCCGAGGCCTCTAGGGCCCCTCCCAAACATACAACAAGTTCTTAAACATAAAGCGGACCCGCTCGTCCTCTCGAAACACGGAAAACAACACCAAAACTAAGAATCACACTCCAAGCTAAATCAAATAAACTTATGAACTTCAAGTTCGTCCAACTTGCTCCGAACGCGCCGACTCATACTTAAACTACTCGAAATGACACCAATTTTTGCGTGTAAGTCTTAAATCACCGTATGGAACTATTTCCTGGCTAGGAATACCAAATGGACCTCGATAACACCAAAACCAACTTCATACCAAATTTAAAGAACTTGAAAAACCTTCAATGGCAACTTTCAATACTAAGCGCCAAACATTCCCGGGTCATCTAAACCCAATCCGAACATACGCCCAAGTCCAAAATCATCATACGAACCTATTGGGACCGTCAATTCCCCGTTCCAAGGTCGTTAACTAGAAATGTTGACCCAAGTCAAACTTACCCCTTTAAAGCCAATATTATGGAACTAAGTGTTCCGATTTTAACCCGAACTCTTCCAAAGCCGCACTAACCACCCCGCAAGTCATAAAACAGTAAAAGCACATACAGGGAGTCTTATTTAGGGGAAGGGGATCTAGAAAGAAAAATGATTGGTCGGATCCTTACATTCTCCACCTCTTAAACAAATGTTCGGCCTTGAACGGGTCTAGAATCATACCTGGAGTGCCGAATAAGTGTGGATATCGCTCATCATGTCCTCCTCGGTCCCCTAAGTCACCTCCTCGACTCGTTGACCCCTCCACTGAACTTTTACTGCTGAAATCTTCTTGGACCTCAACTGGCGAACCTGCCTATCAACAATGGCAATTGGCTCCTCCTCATAACCCAGGCTCTCGTCTAGCTGAACCGTGCTGAAGTCTAGCACATGCGACTTGTCGGCATGATACCTCCGGAGCATAGACACGTGGAAAATCGGATGAATTCCCGATATACTGGAGGTAAAGAAACCTCTGCAACTCGTCTCAACACCTCAAATGGACCTATAAACCTTGGGCTCAACTTGCCCTTCTTCCCGAACCTCATGATTCTCTTTATCGGTGAGACTTTCAAGAGAACCTTCTCCCCCACCATAAATGATAAATCATGTGCCTTCTAATCCACATAACTCTTCTGTCTTAACTGTGCTGTGCGAAGTCGCTCCTGAATCAACTTTACCTTTTCCAAGGCATCCTTCACCAAATCAGTGCCACATAACTTAGCCCCGCCGGGCTCAAACCATCCGACGGGTGAACGGCATCGCCGACCATACAAAGCCTCAAATGGAGCCATCTCGATGTTGGATTGATAACTGTTGTTGTAAGCAAACTTGGCCAAAGGCAAGAACCGATCCCACTGCCCTCCGAAGTCAATAACACATGCTCTGAGCATATCCTCCAAGATCTGAAATATCCGCTCCGACTGCCCATCGGTCTGCAGATGAAAGGCTGTGTTGAGCTCTACCCGGGTCCCCAACTCACTCTGAACTGCCCTCCAGAAATGCAAAGTAAACTGAGGGCCCCTATTTGATATAATGGGGACAGGCACACCATGCAGCCGAACAATCTCCTGAATGTAAATCTGGGCCAATCTCTCTGAAGAGTATGTGGTCACAACTGGAATGAAGTGTGCCTGCTTGGTCAACCGGTCGAAAATGACCCAAACTGCATCAAACTTCCACAAGGTCTGCGACAACCCATCTACGAAGTCCATAATAATGCGCTCCCGTTTCCACTCAGGTATAACTATCTGCTGGAGTAGGCCACCTAGCCTTTGATGCTCATACTTAACCTGCTGGCAATTTAGGCACCTTGCTACATACGCAACTATGTCCTTCTTCATCCGCCGCCACCAATAATGCTGCCTCAAGTCGCGGTACATCTTCCTAGCACCTGGATGAATAGAATACCGAGAACTGGATGCCTCATCTAGAATCTTTTCCCTCAATCCATCCAGATTAGGCACACATAGATGACCCTGGAGTCACAGAACACCATCCTCACCGATAATAACTTCCTTGGAACCACCCTATAGTACCATCTATCTGAGAACCAATAAGTATGGATCGTCGTACTGGCGAGCCTTGATCTGCTCGAATAGTGTCAACTGGGCGACGATGCAGGCAAGAACTCACCTGGGCTCTAAAATATCCAACCTCACAAGTCTGTTAGCCAAGGACTAGATGTCCAAAGATAATGGCCTCTCCTGTGCTGAAATGAATGCAAAACTACCCATACTCTCCGCCTTTCCGCTCAAGGCATCCGCAACCGCATTCGCCTTTCCCGGATGCTAAAGGATGGTGATATCATAATCTTTTAGTAACTCAAGCCACTTGCTATACCTCTAATTGAGATCCCTGTGCTTGAACAAATGCTGCAAGGTGCAATGATCGGTGTGAACCTCACAGGACACCCCATAAAGATAATGCCTCCAGTTCTTAAGAGAATGAACTATAACAGCCAACTCCAAATCGTGCAAGGGGTAATTCTCGTGGGGCTTCAGCTGACGTGAAGCATATGTAATAACTCACCCATCCTGCATCAATACATAACCCAGGCCAACGCGTGAAGCGTCACAATACACAATATACGTCCCTGAACCAGAAGACAACACTAATACTGGTGCTGAAGTCAATGCGGTCTTGAGCTTCTGCAAGCTCGCCTTACGATCATCGGACCATCAAAATGGAGCACCCTTCTGGGTCAATCTAGTCAAAGGTGTTGCTATAGATGAGAAGCCCTGCATAAACTGGCAATAATAACCTACTAACCCCAAGAAGCTCCTGGTCTCGGTCGTTGTGTTAGGATGGGGCCAACTCTGAACTGCCTCGATCTTCTTGGGATCTAGCTTAATACCCTCGCCCGATACAACATGCCCCAAGAATGCCACAGAATCTAACCAGAACTTACACTTGGAGAACATCGCATATAACTTCTTTTCCCGCAAGGTCTGAAGCACCACTCTTAAATGTTGCTCATGCTCCTCAATACTACGCGAGTAGATCAAAATGTCATAAATGAAGACAATGATAAATGAGTCAATATACCGCCTGAACACCCGGTTCATCAAATCCATAAACGCCACGGGGTCGTAAGTCAAATCGAAGGATATCACTAGAAACTCATAGTCATCTCCGGAACATCTTAATCACGAATCTTAAACTGATGGTACCCCGATCTCAAGTCAATCTTAGAGAACACCCTGGCACCCTGCAACTGGTCAAACAAATCATCAATACGTGGCAACGGGTACTTGTTCTTAATGGTAACTTTGTTCAGCTTGCAGTAATCAATGCACATCCACATAGTCCCATCTTTCTTCTTCACGAATAATACCAGTGCACCCCAAGGCGATACACTTGGTCTGACGAACCCCTTTGCTAGAAACTCCTCAAGCTGTTCCTTCAACTCTTTCGGAGCCATACAATACGGTGAAATAGAGATAGGCTCGGTACCTGGAGCCAAATCAATACAGAAATCGATATCATGATCTGGTGGCATGCTTTGAAAATCATAAGGAAACACATCGGAGAACTCCCAGACCACGGGCACTGAATCAAACGCCGGAGTCTCTGTGGTAGTATCTCGAACATAAGCTAGATAAGCCAAACAACCCTTCTCGACAATGTTTCGAGCCTTCAGAAAAGAGATAACCCGACTAGATGCACTGACAGACGAACCCTTCCACTCCAATCTAGGCAACACTGGCATTGCTAAGATAACAGTCTTGGCATGGCAATCAAGGATGGCATGATATGGAGATAACCAGTCCATGCCCAGGATGATCTCAAAGTCAGTCATATCGAGCAACAGAAGATCCGCTCTAGTCTCATAACCATAGAATGTAATAATGCAGGACCGATAGATTCGGTCCACAACAACAGTATCGCCCACCGGCTTGAACATATATACAGGAGTACCCTCGGACTCACGAGGAACACCCAAGAAATGAGCAAACAGAGATGAAACATATGAATATGTAGACCCTAGATCAAATAGAACCAAAGCATCCCTACTTTAGAAAGAAATAATACATGTGATCACGGTATCTGAGGCTACTACATCTGGTCTGGCCGGAAAAGCATAGAATCTAGCTGGAGCGCCACTTGACTGGCCTCCACCTGTTTGGCCTCCACCTCTAGGACGGCCCCTACCCACCTGACCTCCGCCTCTGGGAGGCCCGATGGCTGGTGCGGTAGCTGGTGTTGTAATCATAGGTTGATGACCCTGCTGTACTGCCTTGCCCCGAAGTATGGGACAAAACCTCTTCATGTGGCCAAGATCCCCGCACTCGTAACAACCCCTTGGAACGGTGGACTGCTGACTCGAAGTCTGACCTTGATGGCCTGAATACCCACTGGAGGAACCCTCAATAGTTGGTGGGCGGTAGGAACTCTCTGCATGGAACTGAAATAGGGCCATATTGGAGCACCCCGAGAAGGCGGCGGTGCTGGATATGTGGGCCTGCTAGGCTGACCCTTTCAAAATTAACCTCTGCCCCCAGACGGAGTACCACATAGCCTTCCAGAATAACGGAACCGCTTGTCCATTGGCACCTGCTCTCGGCTCCGCTGACAAACACCCTCGATCCTCCGAGCTATCTCCACAACTAGCTCATAAGAAGTCCCCATCTCCACCTCTCGGGCCACAGTGGCCTGGATACCAGAGTGTAAACCTGCAACAATCCTTCGCACTCTCTCTGCATTGGTGGGCAGTATTATAAGTGCGTGGCAAGACAACATAGAAAACCTCACCTCATAATCGGTCACTAACATCTGACCCTGCTGGAGCTACTAAAATCGCAACTCTTCCCTCTGAGAGGAGGGAGTATACCTATCCAGAAAAATACGTGTGAACTGGTCCCAAGTCAAGGGAGGAGAACCTGCTGGTCTTCTGAGAAGATATGACTACCACCACCTACGGGCACTGCACTGCAGCTGGAAAGTGGTAAAGTCCATCCCGTGGGGCTCATATATCCTCATGTTGTGCAGTCTGTACCTGCACCGATCAATAAAGTCTTGGGGATCCTCATGTCGCTCACCTCCAAAGACAGGAGGGTGTAGCCTGGTCCATCTGTCCAATAGCTTCTGCGGCTCACCGACTGCAGCTGATGTGGTCTCAGGTACAGTTGTTATAACTGGATAGGCTCCGCGGTCTTATATACAACAGCTGCATGCCAAGGAGCCTGAGTGGTAGGGGTCTGTGCTCTCCCTCCCGCCAGAGATGTGGCTGGGAAACAAGCCTGAGTCATAGAATCCATGGACCGCAGCATACGGCCCATGACCTCCTGGAATCCCGGTGTGGACATGAAATCCACCAGGGCTGGCTCTGCGTCAGGCACCTCGCCCTGCTCCTCAATAATAGGATCCTCTACTGGGTCCAATGGTGGCATAACTGGAGCAACTCTAGGATGTCGTCGTTTTCTAGCCATGTTTTATTCTGTTTAACACTTTTGGAATGATTGAGTTTTAATTATTAAATAAGTAAAAGGTGAAAAATTCAATAACATAAAGTGTAAACAATTATAAGGACAAGTGTGGTGAAATAATACTCAAAAAAATCATCAAATGTCTACTAGCAAAAATTCCAAGACCTGGTGTCACAAGTGGATGAGCTACTAGTAGAATATACCAAAAACACTAGGCTACTGTCTGAAATAGTGTAGACACAAAGTAAATACAAAAGAGAGACTTCAGGTGCTGCAGAATGAACTCGGAAAGAAGCTCACCACTAAGGCTCGGAGTATCAGGGGTGCGCACTGGGATGACTACCAGATGCACCTGCCTTAGATCCTGCACGGTTAGTGCAGAAGTGTAGCCTGAGTACATAAACAACATGTACCCAGTAACTATCCATGCTAACCTTGAAGAAGTAGTGATGAGGGTTCGACATCGATACTTACTATGGGCCAACAAATAAAATACAGAAATTGTAATAAGCATGGGCTAGGTAAATGATAATAATAATACAATAATCAAGCAGCGAATAACTGATTCTTTCAATAATAATAAACTACAACATCTCTAACCAACACTTACTAACTCCAAGTCAATTTCTGTCATTAAATAAATTATAACCTCGCAAGCCATAAGATAAAATCAAGTATAATTAGGCTCCGAGTATTATCACGCACGATTTATGTCGAGGTCGTACGGCCCGATCCAAAAATATACTGTATGCACTGCCGAGGGTCGAACCACACGAACAATAGATGTATCTATTATACTGCCAATGAAAACAGCCCGCTCCCATGAGAGTAGAGAAGTTTACCTCGCTCACGGAAGTACTTGCGACGCGAGTGGACATGGATTTCTCAGAGTTATTATATATTCCTCAATTCTTCCGAACAATAAGAAATCTAAATTAAAAATTTCAACCATATAATCCCTAATCTCAGCTTTATTTAAGATAATTAATATGCATAATAAACATAACAGTACCATCAAATCATAATGTAAATCTAAGACTACTCGGACATCTCATGGAATATAGCTACGCACGGACTCTCGTCACCTAGTGCGTACGTAGCTCCCCAAACAAGTAATTCACAATAAGAATATACCTAAGGGGATGAGTTCCCTCTTACAAGGTTAGGCAAGAGACTTACCTCATTCTCAAGCTCACTCCGATCCACAAATACGCTTTAAATCCTCAACTCGGTGCCAAACAACCCTAAGTAATTCACGATAAGAATACACCTAAGTAATTCACGATTTCAATCGAACTCTTCCAAACCCGCACTAGCCATCTCCGCAAGTCATAAAACAGTAAAAGCACATACGGGTGTCTTATTTAGGGGAAAGGGATCTAGAAAGAAAAATGGCCGGTTGGGTCGTTACATTCTCCACCTCTTAACCAATCGTTAATCCTTGAACGGGTCTAGAAACATACCTGGAGTGCCGAATAAGTGTGGATATCTGCTCCGCATGTCCTCCTCAGTCTCCCAACTTGCCTCCTCGACTGGTTGACCCCTCCATTGAACTTTTACCGCCGAAATCTTCTTGGACCTCAAATGGCGAACCTGCCGATTAACAATGGCAACTGGCTCCTCCTCATAACCCAGGCTCTCGTCTAGGTAAACCAAGCTGAAGTCTAGCACATGCGACCTGTCGGCATGATATCTCCGGAGCATAGACACGTGGAAAACCGGATGAACTACCGATAGACTGGGAGGCAAAGCAAGCTCATAAGCAACCTCCCCAACTCGTCTCAACACCTCAATGGACCTATAAACCTTGGGCTCAACTTGCCCTTCTTCCCGAACCTCATGATCTTTCATCGGAGAGACTTTCAAGAGAACCTTCTCGCCCACCATAAATGATAAATCACGCGCCTTCTGATCTGCGTAACTCTTCTATCTAGACTGTGTTGTGGAAAGTCGCTCCTGAATCAACTTTACCTTTTCCAAGGCATCCTTCACCAAATCAGTACCACATAACTTAGCCTCACCAAGCTCAAACCATCCGATGGGTGAACGGCATCGCCGACCATACAAAGCCTCAAATGGAGCCATCTCGAAGCTGGACTAATAACTGTTGTTGTAAGAAAACTTGGCCAAAGGCAAGAATCGATCCCACTGCACTTCAAAGTCAATCACACTTGCTTTGAGCATATCCTACAGGATCTGAACTATCCGTTCCGATTGCCCATCGGTTTGCGGATGAAAGGCTGTGCTGAGCGCTACCCGGGCCAACTCACTCTGTACTGCCCTCCAGAAATGCGAAGTAAACTGAGGGCCCCTATCTGATATAATGGAGACAGGCACACCATGCAACCCAACAATCTCCTGAATGTAAATCTGAGCCAATCTTTCTGAAGAGTACGTGGTCACAATCGGAACGAAGTGTGCCGACTTGGTCAACCAGTAAAAAATGACCCAAACTACATCAAACTTCCGCAAGGTCCGTGGTAACCTAACTACGAAGTCCATAGTAATGCGCTCCTATTTCCACTCAAGTATAACCATCAGCTAGAGTAGGTCACCTGTCCTCTGATGATCATACTTAACCTGGTGGCAATTTAGGCACCTCGCTACATACTCAACTATGTCCTTCTTCATTCGCCGCTACCAATAATGCTGCCTCAAGTCGCGATACATCTTCGTAGCACCTAGATAGATTCTATACCTCCTATAGAATCTTTTCCCTCAATCCATCCACATTAGGGACACATAGACGACACTGGAGTAGAAGAACACCATCCTCACCGATAGTAACCTCCTTGGAACCACCTTGTAGTACCGTCTCTTTGAGAACCAATAAGTACGGATCGTCGTACTGGCGAGCCTAGATCTGCTCGAATAGTGACGACTGGGCGACGACATAATCAAGAACTCGGCTGGGCTCTGATATATCCAACCTCACAAGTCTGTTAGCCAAGGAGTGGATGTCCAGAGCTAATAGTCTCTCCTGTGCTGAAATGAATGCCAAACTACCCATACTTTCCGCCTTTCTGCTCAAGGCATCCGCAACCGCATTCGCCTTGCCTAAATGATAAAGGATGGTGAGATCATAATCTTTTAGTAACTCAAGCCACCCTCGCTGCCTCAAATTGAGATCCCTCTACTTGAACAAACGCTTTAAGTTGTGATGATCGGTGTAAACTCACAGGACACCCCATAAAGATAATGCATCCAGACCTTAAGAGCATGAACTATCGCTACCAACTCCAAATCGTGCATGGGGTAATTCTTCTCGTGGGGCTTAAACTGACGTGAAGCATATGCAATAACTCGCCTATCCTGCATCAATACACAACCCAGGCCAACGTGTGAAGCGTCGCAATACACAATATACATCCCTGAACCGGAAGACAACACTAATACCGGTGCTGAAGTCAATGCGGTCTTGAGCTTCAGAAAGCTCGCCTCACAATCCTCGGACCATCGGAACGGAGCACCCTTCTGGGTCAATCTAGTCAAAGGTGCTGCAACAGATGAGAAGCCATCCACAAACCAGCGATAATAACTTGCTAACCCCAAGAAGCTCCTGATCTCGGTCGCTGTGTTAGGACGAGGCCAACTCTAAACTACCTCGATCTTCATGGGATCTACCTTAATACCCTTTCCTGATACAACATGTCCCAAGAATGCCGTAGAATCTAACCAACTTGGAGAAATTAGCATATATCTTCTTTTCCCACAAGGTCTGAAGCACCACTCTCAAATGTTGCTCGTGCTCCTCCATGCTACGTGAGTAGATCAAAATGTAATCAATGAAGACAATGGAAAATGAGTCAATATACGGCCTGAACACCCGGTTCATCAAATCCATAAATGCCACCGGGGCATTAGTCAAACTGAATGATATAACTAGAATCTCATAGTGGCCATATCTAGTCCGGAAAGTCGTATTCGGAACATCCGAATCACGAATCTTCAACTGATGGTACCCCGATCACAAGTCAATCTTAGAGAACAGCCTGGCACCCTACAATTGGTCAAACAAATCATCAATACGCGGCAACGGGTACTTGTTCTTAATGGTAACTTTGTTCAGCTGGCGGTAATCAATGCACATCCACATAGTCCCATCTTTCTTCTTCACGAATAACACTGGTGCACCCCAAGGCGATACACTCGGTCTGACGAACCCCTTCGCTAAAAACTCCTCAAGTTGTTCCTTCAACTTCTTCAACTCTTTCGGAGCCATGCGATACGGTGGAATAGAGATAGGATCGGTACCTGGAGCCAAGTCAATACATAAATCGATATCACGATCTGGTGGCATGCTTTGAAAATCATAAGGAAACAAATCGGAGAACTCCCGGACCACGGGCACTTAATCAAACGCCGGAGTCTCTATGGTAGTATCCTGAACATAAGCTAGATAAGCCAAACAACCCTTCTCAACCATGTGTCGAGCCTTCAGAAAAGAGATAACTCGACTAGATGCACTGACAGACGAACCCTTCCACTCCAATCTAAGCAACTCTGGCAATGCCAAGGTAACAGTCTTGGCATGGTAATCAAGGATGGCGTGATATGGAGATAACCAGTCCATGCCCATGATGATCTCAAAGTTGGTCTTATCGAGCAACAGAAGATCCACTCTAGTCTCATAACCACTGAAAGTAACAATGCAGGACAGATCCGATCTACAACAACAGTATCGCCCACCGACGTGGACACATATACAAGAGTACCCAAGGACTCACGAGGAACACCCAAGAAATGAGCAAAGGGAGATGAAACATATAAATATGTAGACCCTGGATCAAATAGAACTGAAGCATCCCTATTGTAGATAGAAATAATACCTGTGATCACGGCATCTGAGGCCACTACATCTGGTCTAGCCGGAAAAGCATAGAATCTAGCTAGAGCGCCACCTGACTGGCATCCACCTGTCTGGCCTCCACCTCTAGGATGGCCCCTACCTACCTGACCTCTGCCTCTAGGCGGCCGGACGGCTGGTGTGGTAGCTGGTGCTGTAATCATAGGCCGATGACCCTGCTCTACTGCCTTGCCCCGAAGCTTGGGACAAAATCTCTTCATGTGGCCAAGATCCCCGCACTCGTAACAACCCCTTGGAATGGTGGACTGCTGACTCAAAGTCTGACCCTGATGGCCTGAATACCCACTGGAGGAACCCTGAATAGCTGGTGGGCGGTAGGAACTCTCTAGCATGGCACTGAAATAGGGCCGCACTGGAGCACCCGAGAAGGCGACGATGCTGGATATGTGGGCCTGCTAGGCTAACCCCTCCCAAACTGAACTCTGCCCCTAGGCGGAGCACCACTGAACCCTCTAGAATAATGGAACCGCTTGTCCCTCGGCACATGCTCTCGGCTCCGCTGACGAACAACCTCGATTCTCCAAGATATCTCCACAACTAGCTCATAAGAAGTCCCCATCTCCACCTCTCGGGCCATAGTGGCCTGGATACCAGAGTGTAAACCTGCAACAAACCTCCGCACTCTCTCTGCATCGGTGGGGAGTATTATAAGTGCGTGGCGAGATAACTCAGAAAACCTCACCTCATAGTCGGTCACTGATATCTGACCCTGCTGGAGCTGCTTGAACTAAAACCGCAACTCTTCCCTCTAAGAGGGTGAAATATACCTATCCAGAAAAATACGTGTGAACTGGTCCAAAGTCAAGGGAGGAGAACATGTTGGTCTGCCGAGAAGATATGAATTCCACCACCTATGGGCCCTGCACTCCAGGTGGAAAGTGGTAATGTCCACCCCGTGGGGCTCCAATATCCTCATGTTGTGCAGTCTGTCCTTACACCGATCAATGAAGTCCCGGGGATCCTCATGTCGCTCACTACCAAAGACATGAGGGTGTAGCCTAGTCCATCTGTCCAATAGCTTCTGCGGCTCGCCGACCGCAGCTGGTCTGGGCTCAGGTATAGTTGCTACAACTGGCTGGGCTCTGCCCACGGGTAATGCGCTCGGGGTATGATATACGGTAGTTGTATGCTCATCAGCCTGAGCGCTAGGGTTCTGTGCTCCCCCTCCCGCCTGAGATGTGGCTGGGTTTGCTTGAAATAAACCTGCCTGAGTAAGAGAATCCATGAACCGCAACTTACGGCCCATGACCTTCTGGAATCCGGGTGCAGACATGAAATCCACTAGGGCTAGCTCTGCTGCAGGCACCTCGCCCTGCTCCTCAATAATAGGATCCTCTACTGGGTCCACTGGTGGCATAACTGGAGAAACTCTTGGACTTCCTCGTCCTCTACCGCGAGCTAGAGCCCTCCCTCGGCCTCTGACTCGGCCTCTAGTCATAAGGGGAGCAGCTCCTCCACAGTCAGGTGCATCTGCAGCGCGCGTTCTCACCATCTGTGAGAGAATAAGAGAAACATACTTAGCACAACATCAAGTGCACGATAGGAGATGAAGAAAGAGTAGTTTCCTAACACCCTAAGATAAGTACGGACGTCTCCGCGCCAATCTGCAAGACTCTATTAGGCCTGTTCATAACATCTGAGACCTACGTGAACCTAGTTCTCTGATACCATGTTGTCATAATCCGATTTTCCCTATAGGCCGTGATGGCGCCGAACGTCGCTGCTAGGCAAGCCAACGATGAACTAGCCATGTATTTGTTCTTTTAAACACTTTTGGAATGATTGATTTTTAATTATTAAATAAGTAAAAGGTGAGTAATTCAATAAAATAAAGTGTAAACAATTATAAGGACAGGTTTGGTGAAAAAATACTCAAAAAAATCATCAATGTCTACTAACAAAAATTTCAAGACCTGGTGTCACAAGTGTATGAGCTACTAGTAGAATATACCAAAAACACTAAGCTACTGTCTAAAATAGAGTAGATTGAAAGTAAATACAAAAGAGAGACTTCAGGTGCTGCAGAACGAACTCGGAAAGCAGCTCACCAATAAGTCTCGGAGTATCAGGGGTGCGCGCCATGTGACTACCAGATGCACTTGCCTCAGATCTTGCACAGTTAGTGCAGAAGTGTAGCGTGAGTACATAAACAACATATACCCAGTAAGTATCCAGTCTAACCTCGAAGAAGTAGTGACGAGGGGTCGACATCAACACTTACTATGGCCGAACAAATAAAATACAGAAATTGTAAATAAGTATGGGCTAGGTAAATTATAATAATAACACAATAATCAAGCAGTGAATAAATGATTCTTCCACTAATAGTGAATTCCAACATCTCTAAACAACACTTACTAACTCCAAGTCAATTTCTGTCATTAAATAAATTATAACCTCCCAAGCCCATAAGATAAAATCAAGTATAATTAGGCTCCGAGTATTATCAGGCACGATTTATGCCGAGTCTGTATGGCCCGATCCAAAAATATACCGTATGCACTGCCGAGGGTCGGACGGCACGAACCATAGATACATCTATTAACCTGCCGAGGCGAAAGTCCCGCTCCTATGAGAGTAGAGAAGTTTACCTCACTCGCGGGAGTACTTGCGACGCGAGTGTACATGGATTTCTCAGAGTTATTATATATTCCTCAATTCATCCCAACAATAAGAAATCTAAATTGAAAAATGTCAACCTTACAATCCCTAATCTCATCTTTATTTAAGACAATTAATATGCATTAATAAACATAACAGTACAAACAAAGCATGATGCAAATCTAAGACTACCCGGACATCTCATGGAATATAGCTACGTACGGACTCTCGTCACCTAGTCCGTGCTCCCCACACAAGTAATTCACAATAAGAATACATCTAATGGGATGAGTTCCCTCTTACAAGGTTAGGAAAGAGACTTACCTCGTTCTCAAGCTCACTTTCGATCCACAAAAACGCTTTAAATCCTCTACTCGGTGCCAAACAATCTAAAACTAGCCAAATATTATATAAATAAGTTAATATATACTCAAAAGTTCATAATTTAACTATTAGGGTAATTACCCACACCTAATTGTAAGAAGCCTAAAATTTACCCCTGGGCCCACGTGCTCGGATTCCGAAAATTTTCGAAGATAATTGTTACCCATAACCTCACGAACTCAAATATATCATTTTTCACCCAATTTCATAATCATTTTCGTGGTTAAATCTCATTTTTATGAAAATCTAGATTTTTCAACTAAACCTATAATTTTCACAATTTTACATGTTAAAATCTACCCATAATCTATGTATTTAACTTACATTGGATAGAAATTACTTACCTTCAATAGAGAGGTGAAAACCCCTCTCTAAGAAGCTCTAAATTAGCCCCAAGAAGTGAAATAAATGAACCAAAATG
The DNA here is from genome assembly GCF_001879085.1 of Nicotiana attenuata. NCBI lineage: Eukaryota > Viridiplantae > Streptophyta > Magnoliopsida > Solanales > Solanaceae > Nicotiana > Nicotiana attenuata. Next base: position 55,791 of record NW_017674036.1, read on the forward strand.
GCCTAAGTCCCGTCTTAAATGAACCTCACTGCCTAGTGATTTTCGCTTCTGCGGAGAATTAGCCGCTTCTGCGGCTCCGCATCTGCGAAAGGTGCATCGCAGATGCGGCTCTCCCCTAGCTGGCCTACTTTCGCATTTGCGGACAATGACTCGCTTCTGCAAACCCGCATCTATGGCGTATGTGCCGCACCTGCGGCCTTGCCCGCTTCTGCACTTGCCTGCTTCGCACCTGCGCTTTCGCAGGCGCGGTCCCTGCCTCGCTTCTGCGATCCCTGGACAGCCCACGCCAGGCCGCTTCTGCGGTCTAAAGCTCGCACCTGCGGCAAAAACCTCGCAGGTGCGGACGTACCAGTTCCATTGAGTCCAAACTTGGTCCGCTCATCGTCCGAATGGCCCCCGGGGCCCCGCCCAAACATACCAACAAGTTTGTAAACATAAGGCAGACCCGCTCAACCTCTCGAAATACGAAAAAACAACACCAAAACTAAGAATCACACCCCAAACCAAATCGAATCAACTTATGAACTTCATGTTCTTCCAACTTGTTCCGAACGCGCCGAATCATACATAAACTACTCGGAATGACACCAAATTTTGCGTGCAAGTTTTAAATCACCGTACGGAACTATTTCCAGGCTCGGAATCCCAAATAGACCTCGATAACACCAAAACCAACTTCAAACCAAATTTAATGAACTTGAAAAACCTTCAATGTGCCAACTTTCAATATTAAGCGTTGAAACGCTCCGTGGTCATCTAAAACCCGATCAGAACATACGCCCAAGTCCAAAATTATCATACGAACCTATTGGGACCGTCAATTCCTGGTTCCGAGGTCGTTTACTAGAAATGTTGATCCAAGTCAAACTTACCATTTTAAAGTCAATATTAAGGAACTAAGTGTTCCAATTTCAACCCGAACTCTTCCAAACCCGCACTAACCATCCCTGCAAGTCATAAAACAGTAAAAACATATACGGAAAGTCTTATTTAGGGGAACAAGAATCTAGACAGCAAAACGACTGGTCGGATCGTTACACATACTATAATCCGTCAATACATCAGATAGTGCTTCCAACGTCTCAATTTCTTTTTAGTTTTGTTCGATATGAAAAGCTTAAGAATTATTTCATTGGCGTGTCTCATCACACTATCTGCCCAGGTAAATTAAATTTATTTTTTCTTTCTGCTAGTTGGCTTTTCGGCTTTCATTTTCTGTTAGTTCGTTTTTTCCTTGTGTAGTTCATTTACTTACTCCCCCGCCATTCAAAAACGTTTACATCTCTCTTTGTCATACTACTAAATTCAAGTATTCAAATTGAATTTATTATATTACTGAGATAATATAAAATGAAATAGCTGGGTGCTAATAACAATTTAGGAGATAAATGCTTCTTTCGCTATGAATGAGACAACACACAAGTAATTAATCCTATTGTAGCATATCAAGTATTCAAACCACTCCCAGTATTCTTAAGCAAAACCAAAAGTTGTTAGATATTCATTTCAAAATTAATTGGAGTTTCGCATCTTAGATACTCATTTAATTTGCAGATCTATTGAAGTTCTTGTTAAATCAATGCGTCAAATATTCATATGCTCAAGATAAGGTTGTACAGTCTGAATGTAGAGAACTGCCCAATTTAACGTTTAGCTTTGAAGCCACATCAAGGCCAACAAGAAAACAAGATCAAATAGTTGTACCTCCTATGCCGATTGATAGGCAAGGCTAGAAATGAAGCCTGTAAGATGTTTTGGATACTGGCGACGGAAAAATGGCTGAAAAGAAAAATTCAAGAAGTTACTGATAGAAATGCTAGCATGATGCTACAGCCGACAAGTGAAAGGACATCCAGTCAAATTGAGTTGAGTATGAGCCTCTTGTTCTAGTCAACACTCTTGCAGCTCTATATCCTAAGGTTAATTCTTACAAAACTAGCAATAGAAGAACAAGGATGCTGATATCACAAAATATTGAAATGACGCCTTCTAATACGTTTTTGCCTAAGGGAGTCGTTCGCTTCTTCTAATATTATTTTTAATAACTCAACTATATTCTTTGGGCATTATTTTTGAAGTTTTAAAAAATTCTCACTGATAACGACTCCCTTATTCAGTGAATTTCATTATTTATTGTTTAATGTATAAAAGAAATGATTTCAATAAATACTAAAATGGGAATTTAATTAATTTCTTGGTGTTGGCTTGCCTGACAGTGGCGTCCGGCGCCATCACGACCCTTACTGGATTTTGGATCGTGATAACATGGTATCAGAGCACTAGGTTCCCTTAGGTCTCACGATTCATGAGCGAGTCTAGTAGAGTCTTGCGGATCGGTACGGAGACGTCTGTACTTATCTTCGAGAGGATACAGGGCTGTTAGGAGCACTTCCCTTCTTGATTCGTCATCGTGCGATTTGATTCCTTTGAAGCTTATGCCCTTGTTTCCTTCCTACTCAATCTTATGTGACGCGAAGCGCGTATTATGAATGGGGAAGTGAGTAATTGTAATGGTACTACAGATGTGGTGCGGGATGTTTCTCCCTCCGTAGTTGTTTGGACTATTGTCGTCGCCTTGCGGAGGGATATTTTGTCGTTTCAGCTCAGTAGTTGTACTTTTGAAAGCTTTGAGGCTATGAACGGGTTGCTATGATGCTTATGAACGGTTATCGCGCAGTATTGATGTGGTGGTAGAATGCTTGCCTATGTGCTAGGGCAGTGCATGACTTGAAAGGAGGTTTACTCAGAGCGCGATTCAGAGATTCGGTATTTTATTTTCGGTGGGGGAAAGTCAATCGGACTATAAATGATCAGGTTCGGGTTGATAGAGTAACGAGACTCAGTTTTTTCAAGTATGGTGGAATTTTTATCTGCGACGTGGTGTCGTCATCCTCGATTGATGTGTTAAGTTTGCCGGTGTTATGATCTTCAACAATTCGGGGCAGGATATTGTGAGATAGTATTGAAGAAGAGGCTATCAGAGATCGCAGGGTGCGGTGGTTCAGCATTGAATCGATGTTTCTAATATCGACGGCTCGAGAAAAGATGATCTTCGGAAAGGGGTTGAAATTAGTAGCGACCTATCGGTTCAAGTGCTATAGAGATAGATATTGATCTAAGGCAACAATTGGGTAGTAAAGGATGAGGAAGCACATGTGGGAAGTGTCATGCAGCGGCTAAATTTATAGAAGGCCAGGTGTAAGAAGCGGAAGTCGAGTAGTTGCTTAAAGAAGAGGGGTTTGGCCAGAGTGGGAGAGTAGCATATGGGTTCAGTGGCAGGATAACTATACACCTTAAGGAAAGTTTGGAATGATTTGGGAAGTTTAGTGGACGGTGATTGGATCTGCAGACTTAGTTTGAGATATTTGTTATTATACGGCAGGAGGTTAGATGCAACAGAAAGGGAGTTTCTTGATACGAAGAAGGATGCAATGTAACTTTGAACTGGAAGATATTGTCGCACATTTAGTTGATATCCATAAGAAGTGAACGGACTAGCGTAGTTGGTGAATGAGCACGGGCTCAGGATGGGTTATGGGTGATGTAATGATTGTACCCCGTGCAGCGACGTTGAAAGATGTCGGTGTATAATTTCCATAGGTGGGTTATCTCCTGTGAGCAGATCGGTGGTCGCGTGGTTGGCGAAGCTTCTGCGAAGACTTCTATTGGCTATCCAGTAAAGAGGTCGGGCATGTGAATGTGATCATTGATTTAGAGTATCCGTAAAGGGTTGTGCAGAAAGATTTCGAGGAATTTGGCGGGTTAGTGGTGCAAGATCATGTCAACAATGAAGAAATAATCTTGGTAAGTTCCGGGGTTAAGTAATAAGTGGCTCTAAGCTAAGTGGGAGAGTTTCACCGTCTACTATTGAGTTGCAGGGTTATCTACTCGTGAGGTTTCGGGTTATCATCGTATTGGTAAGTTATTACAGCTAAGGGAAAAGAACATAAGTGGTAACTTGAGCAAAGGAATCGGCAAAGGTGTGCTATAGTTGGCCTTATTGACTCTTGTTCAGGCTCTGGGAAGACTCGGGATTTCGCTTCGTCCAAGAGGTGATTTACAAGGGAAGTGATTCAGTCAAGTGCTTCATTGAGATGGGTGTTCATGTGCTAGCGGAGCCTGGGAGTTGATTATATTAAGGACCAAACCAGAGTGGGTGACTCTCAACAATGTTCCTAGTGAATTCAAAGGTTAAAATGCGGTGCTTAAGGATTTCAAGCCCGAAATGTGGTTAAGAATCGAGCTTTTGCAGCAGATCATGATAGGAGGCTCCGAATGTTCTATGATAATTTTGGCTTGCAGTGTAGCATTTGGGTGAATGAGAGAAACAAACTTCGGATTCGTAGAGGGATTGTCGGAATGGGTGTTCAGTTGAGGATGCGAATATGCGCCCAAGGAAGGTATGAGATGGTTCGTGGGATTTGAGACAGCATGGTCTCGTGATACAAGGACACTCGAGATGAGTGCGGATTGAGTGTGTGATGCGTTGAATGGAGTTAATATTATTTCTAAGGCAATCAAGGATAAATGGGAAGAAGTTAGATCGGTTAGCCATAGTGGAATTGGCATATTGGTGGTAGTGATCAGTTCCTTCAGCCTGATTAAGTTATGCATGTGATTCGTGACGGTACGTGTGAGGCTTGACGGCCGCCGTGATTGATTTTATTTGGAAGTATTCAACTATTATGGCCTGCTATGTGTCGGCGGATCCCGGAAAGGTTATGGTGGCTTAGACCACTACTTGAGGATTTGCATGTTCTACGGTTATGAGAATCCACCCCCGTGTTGTTATGGTTCTTTTGGAATGAGTTAAGTAAAAAGCTTTTATGTAATGAAGTGTTTACCCTATTAGTGGTTCAGGAGTTATGATGAAATTCTGGCACTATTGCATATTGGCATGTTAGGTGCAGTGAGTGGTATGAAATTAAAAATGAGGAACCGAGGTTGCGGTTCGATGTTGGCAAGGATGTCACGAGCTCGGATGAGCAGGAAAAAGGGATCTGAATGTTTAGAGTAAGCTGGTATTGTCTTCAGCATCACCTGAGATTGGTGTTTCGTGAAAGAGGCTTTGAAACCTGGTTATGGATTCTTGATTTGCTTTACAGCATTAGTGCGGCCGGTGGTATGGATGTGCAGACTTGTTATCTGGTGCGGAAGGTCGTGGGAGCGTGTCTCACGGGGAGATTGTATAAGTGTGACATGTAGTCACTTGATTGATTGGAAATTTAAACCAAGTTTGAAGATTATAGTAATATCGCTAATTTGAGAATTTATGCCTGAAGGGCACTCGGTTTATTAGGATGTGGATTGTGGAGGTTTACTCCGGTTAAGATGGTTGTTCTTATGAGTTATAGGAAAAGGGGTATTTATGGACCCTTGAAAGGTTATTGGCCTAGTACGATGAATCGGCTTGAGTTCCGTGGATGGATTTAAATATGAAGGTGGGCTCTATATCAGGCCGGATGTGTTCATTTCAGCATAGCGCTCCTTATGAAGGAGTATTCGGACGTTGGATGCTATTTCGTCGTCGGCTATTTCTTGTAATGCTATATTGGGCCGTGTGAGTTTTGAAACGACATGATAAATTTCTTATGTGTTGAGGTTCTGCGTAGAGATGGTGTTATGTGAGCAGGATGGCTCTTGTGATTCAGATTATATATCGCACCCCAGTTGTGCTTGAGTTTCTGTAACTTATGGCGCTATTTATCTCCCCAGGGATGGTATTATGCACTTAGCGTGCTTGCAACCGATATGCGGTATTTAGTAGTAAAGAGCAATTTCGTTTGGTGTGTATCTCCTTATGTGACTTCTATGTGTGGATCGGGTGGCACGCCGCCACGGGTATGTTGTTTGGATCGGGTCGCACGCCGCAATAGTGTGATGATGAGTACAGTCTTCTATATTCTAATTTTTGTGTGTTTTGTTTCCTATTTTCTGAGGAAAGTACATATTAGTTACGTGAGTTGAGTAGTCCCTTCCAGAGTTCGTTTCCCTTATGTATCATGTTTGAGCTCGTAGCCTATTGGCACATTGTGGCATCATATGAGACTTCTGGTCATGTCTGGGGTGGCTTATTGCCTAAGCAGTTCGTACTGGGTGAGACTAGATTATTGGATCTAGGTTCAGTACGATCAAATTATATGAAGTATATCGAAGAGCAAATATCATTATTTGGTTCAGAATGAGGTGATGGTTCTTGTCGGGAGTATAGACTCAAGATTTGTTGGCGCGGCAGTTGGTTATGAACTTGTACACATCTCTTCCATCGTGGCGGCATTGAAAAGGGTTAGAACATGATTTATATATGTCATGGGGTGCGTTGGGAGCATCAGATTCGTAGAATTTTGGCTATTGTTATCAGAGGATGTTATTATGGTCATGTGAGTTATGTAGTGCATAGTGTGAATTCAGCAAAGGTATGCAGTCATGTTCTGGTACATCGTGTAGTGATTGATACGGTATTCGTAGGTTAGAAGCAGGCCTGACAGAGAATTTTGGGTGTTGGAACTGGGTTCTAAGCTTATTTGTTTGAATAAAAGAGAATATCTTCAGATTTGATCGATTTAATGTGCTCAACTGAGCTGTGGTAGCACGGGTAGGTGCTCAAGGTGTTGAAAAGTGATCTCGGACAACTCCAGTGCAGTTCTCAGCACGTTCGAGGATGAACGTATGTTTAAGTGTGAGAGAATGTAACGACCCGACCGGTCGTTTTGAGCTCTAGCACATCGTTCGGCAGTTTGAGGCAGCTTCACTTCAGGTATTATGACTTGTACGCATGGTTGGAATTGAATTCTGGGAAGTTCAGAGTTGATTTGGAAAGAGAATTCGCATTTCGAAAGCTTTAAGTTGGAAGAATTGACAAGGATTGGATCTTTGAGTAAACAACCTCGGAATCAAGATTTGAAGGTTCCAACAGTTCGTATGATGATTTTGGGCTTGGGCGTATGTCCGGATCGGGTTTTCGATGACCCGGGAGCGTTTCAATGCCTATTGTGGAAGTTAGCATTTTGGAAGAATTTCATAAATCTGGGTTGAAGCGCATTTCAGTATTATTAATATCCGTTTGGGATTCCGAGTCTGGGAATAGCTCCGTATGGTGATTCTGGTATTGGGAGCGCGATCGGAAGTGGATTCGAAGGTCCGTAGGTCATTTTGGAGTCGTTTGGCTAAAGTTAGAAATTTAAAAGTTTTTGAGAAGTTTGACGGGAAGTGAACTTTTTGATATCGGGGTCGGATTTCGATTCCGGAAGTTGGAGTAGGTCCGTATGTCGAATATGACTTATGTGCAAAATTTGAGGTCAATCGGACGTGATTTGACGGGTTTCGGCATCGAAAGTAGAAATTGAACTTTCAAGTTCTTTAAGTTTGAATTGGAGGTTGATTCGTGATTTTAGCATTGTTTGGTGTGATTGAGGGCTCGACTAAGTTCGTATGGTGTTCTAGGACTTGTTGGTATGTTTGGGTGAGTTCCTGGGGGCCTTGGGTTGATTATGGGTGGTTAACGGATCAAGGTTTGGAGTTGAGGAGCTGCTGAAGTTGGAGGACTGTTGGTGTAATCGCACCTGCAGAGTGGCACCGCAGATGCGAGCCCGCAGAAGCGGAAAAGGACTGGAGCAGGGGGAGTCACAGGAGCAGTCATTTAGGCGCACCTGCGGGCGCGCAGGTGCGAAGGTGAAGGCCGCAGAAGCGGAGAAGGGCGCAGGTGCGAAGAAGACGCCGCAGAAGCGGAGCCGTAGAAGCGGCTAATGGACCGCATATGCGAAAATCGTCTGGGCAGAAGGGTTCTTTTAAAAATTGGGAATCGGCCACTTTTCTCCCATTTTCATTTGGCGTGGGCGATTTTGGAGAGCTTCAAGGGGAGATATTCTTCAAGTATCACAAGGTAAGTTGTTCCCACTCGTTACAAGTTAAATACATGATTAAGATACGGATTAAAGTATGGAAATTTGTGGAAATTTTGGGTTTGAGGAAAAACCTAGAAAATGGGTGTTTTTGGAATTTGACCACGATTTTGGACATGAAATTGAGAGTAAATTATATATTTGAGTTCGTGAGGTTGTGGGCAAACTTTATCTCCAAAAAATTTCGGAATCCAGGCATGTGGTCCCGAGGGCAATTTTGTCAACTTTTTTATCAAGGTTAGAAATTGTTATATATTGGATTATTATGAGTAATTGAGTATAAATTAATGGGTTTGCATAATTATTTATCTAGTTTGGAGCGTTATGTATCGATTTGAGCCTTCGGAAGGGCGTGGAATGTCGGTTATGGAACTTCAGAGCAAGGTAAGTCTCTTTTCTAACCTGGTAAGAGGGAATTGTCCCCATAGGTTAATTAATTGGATATGTGCTTCTATTTGTAGGGGCTACGTACACACGAGGTGACGAGAGTCCGTGCGTAGCTACTAATACGACCTCAGCATGATTTGCGCATGCTTGACTTGCAATTTATAAATGAAGATATTGCCTCCCTGGCTTGAGATAAATGTGTAAATGATAAAAAATGAATTTGGAAATTCCATATTAATAAAAGAATTATTTACTTGCTTTATGTTATTGAGTTACAACTGTTTTTATATAAATCCTCGATTTACTATATTATTGGTATATTGTTGGACCACTAGTAAGTGTCGAAGTCGACCTCTCATCACTACTTCTTCGAGATTAGACAGGATACTTACTGGGTACACGTTATTTTTGTACTCATACTACACTTGTTGTGCATTTTTGTTGCACATGCACATGTATGTCTTGTGGCCTAGTTGGGCGCAGCGGCCTGATTGATATGGAGACTTAGGGAGCTGCACTTTTCGAGACGACCCGCAGCCGGCAGAGTCTCCTTCAGAGTTTCATATTGTATTTTTTCTACTTTCCAATTTGTATTCCGGACGATTGTTGTATTACATTGTTTCCTAGAAATTGCTCATGCACTCGTGACACCGGGTTCTGGGATGACTATGGGATTATTCAATATTTAAGTTGTTAAAGACATCATTATTTATTCAGTGAATTTCATTATTTATTGTTTAATGTATAAAAGAAATAATTTCAATAAATACTAAAATGGGAATTTAATGAACTTCTTGGTGTTTGCTTGCTTGACAGTGATGTCCGGCGCCATCACGACCCTTAGTGGATTTTGGGTCGTGACATCAACCAAGCGAAGTTCTTGCCTTTTTTGAGTAGCGGCGGTTCAAAAATTAAAGTTTATGGGTTCCTACAACAGCCTCAAGTTAATATACAATAATAAATGGGTTCACAGTGAAATATCTATAGATATTTAGTGGATTTTGTAATAAATATACAAAGTCTAGACAAAAGCTACTGGTTCCCGTGAACCCGTATCTCATACTTTGGATCCGCCACTGAATTTAACTACCTTGCACTTTAGAGTCTAGAGGTATGTAATATCTAATATTTTATATAAATTATTCTTTTTGATTCTTGGTGTTTCAGTTAATCTAGTAGCTGATCAGAAGAAGATGTTTTACCTCCACAAAAATAGTGTAAAACTCAATCATATGCACTGTATTCGATCGGCAGGATGTTGATCCATTCGTATTAATGCCTTTACAATAACATGAACTAAGTAAATCGTATTGATGAAATGACACACTTCAAAGTAATTTAATTGTTGATGTGAAGTTTGTCTACTACTTGGAGTACTCTTTTCGATTCATGACTTTTGCTATTGATCACTTGATTATGAACTATATATTGCGCTTGAGAATGTTTGTTTGTACCTATGCAGAATACCGGCTGCATTAGGCAAAAGATATGTGAAGAGGAGTCAGCCATTTGAACTCATGGTGCTAGTTGGTCTGTTTTAGTTATAAGAAATTGCTAAGACTTCAATTTCAGAAATGGTGGAGGAAATATGTTAGAAGATAATGCTATGCAGGTAGGAAATGTTTGGTATTTAAGCTGATTGATGAGAATTTGTTCATATTGGAAGTTAAGTGATGATACTCCTTACTCCAAGTTACACTATTGTCATGCAATTAGAGATATTTTCATTTGATTATTCCTCTAAGTGAATTGCACATATAGAACACATTGATTATGAAAGAGACTAAGTGAATAGTGAAAGCATTGAAATAAATGAGCAGTGTAACCTGAGAGATGTTCTTAAATTCTTTTTGGAAAAAAAGGAGCTAGTCCCCTTTTCGTGATCAACTACAATATTGTTGTTTCAGGAGAAAAACTAGTCTATACCAACAATTCACGCAACATGTTCGGCGTTTTATTAAGAATTCTAGAGACGAGTTAGATAACTTGAATAATAGTTTCATCTAGAATCTCTTCTACACTAGTCCTACAAAAAAATGAGGCTCAATTCACACCTCTTCTGCATGGTTCTCTAACAAAACTGTAGTGCAGATGTGCCTGTAATGAAGTATGATTTGAACTTCCATTCTATGAGGAAGATGAGGTAATAACCATGAAGAGTAACCTGTGATCATATTACACTTCAAGGTGAAGGAGGAGACATATCTTGACTTGGTGGTATTGCCTGTTCTGCACATGATGGAGGTGAAGGTCGAGGTGGTGGAATGTTTGGTGGTGGAGGTGAAGAAGATATTTGAGTTGGTGGGGGTGGAGAAGGTGGCGTCGGAGGCGATGATATGCTTGGTGGAGGTGGAGAGAATGTAGGAGGTGGTGTACAGCTTGGTGGAGGTGGCGGTGGACTAGCATTGCAAGGAGTTGGAGGTGGTGGAGGTGACAATGTTGGAGGTGGGGGAGAATAAATTGGAGGTGATAAAGGTGGTGGAGATGATGGTGGCTCAATAGGTGGCGGTGGAGATGGTGATGGCAGTGGCGGTGATGGTTGTGGTGGAGGTGAACAAGAACAACAATTGGTTGGTGGAGGGGTAGGTAATGGAGGTGGTAATGCACATTTGAAAGTGTTACAATCAACTTTTTTAGACAAAAATCTCTGGCAATCCAATGCAGGTCTTTGCATAGGCCTTCCTCTAAGACAATTCTGTTGATCAGCAAATGCATTCAGATTTAGACAAGCTGGACTCTCTTCATAAAAGTAGTTGTTGTCATAGACAAACTTGTTCAAATTTGGAAGTCTACATATGTTGTCAGATATCTTCCCAGACAACATATTATGACCCAAATTCAACTGCTCCAAGCTCTCCATATTTCCAATACTCTCAGGTAAAGTACCAACAATTTGATTATAACTCAAATCCAACACTGTCAAGTTCTTCAGTATTCCAATCTCATTAGGCAAACATGAATGGAAATTGTTATTTATAAGAAGCAATTCATTCAATGTTTTAGCCATTTTTCCCAAACTAACCGGTATACATCCCTTAAACTTGTTGTTTGCCAAAACCATGACAGAAACAGGCGAATTCCCAAAGTTATCAGGCAACTCAGAAGAAAATCTGTTATTGTTAATAAACAAAGCATCAAAACTCCTTTCAAAAACTTGCCTTGGTAGCTCACCTTCAAACTCATTGAACCTCAAATCAAGAAACCTCAAATTAGGCAATTGGACTACCACATCAGGAAACTTGCCAACGAACCGATTGTTACTAACATCTAACTCAAAAAGGAGCTTCAAATTCAAGAAACTCTCAGGGATAGTACCACAAAACCTATTTGAGTTTATATGAAACAATGCAATATCATATAACAGGCCTAATTCATGTGGAAGAGTACCAGCTATATCGCCATGGTTGATATCGATACCAGCAACAGTGAGTTCAGAGGGTTCATCAAGAGATGGCCAACAGAAAACTCCAGTGTAGTTACACACATTAGATCCTATCCAATTCGCGGTTATATTGTGAGGATCAGAGAGAATGGCTTCTTTCCAAGCTTGTAATGCAATGTATGCATTCTTTAACCTAAAATTCTCAAAATTAAGTGATGGATTGATGGCAAGAATATCACCATTGTAGGATAAGAGCTTTCTACGGTTAGTATATTCGATATTAGGGACCCCCAAATGATCATTACTAGAATTAGATATTTGATAAGTGGTGGATGCATTGAAGAGAATAGGGAAAATGACTAGGTAGAATAATGTGTTTAGGCCAGAACTATGACCTGCAAAATGGTGCATGTTCATTTAAGAAACAAAACTTGTTATATTGAGTCTTGTTTCAGTGAGGAAAAATGAATGAGAATGAAAAAAGAAGTGAAAAAGTTGATCTGGCTTTGCTGTTATTTGATTTGTTGTTTTCTCTTTGAGGTAAGTCTTTCGATATTTAACCCCAAAAAAAGAAAAAGTCTTTGATTTGTTAATTGGATGAGCTTTTTCAGCTTGTTCGTCGTCATCGGACTTCTGTTGAAACAGATTCAATTTATTTCGTCAATATAATTTCATTAAGCGTCCTTAATCTGTTGTATATAATTTATATCCTAATTAATATTAAATTTTATAAATGGAATGATATTTTTAATTGACGATTATCTGACACTGATATATAGAAAACTGAGATAAAGCTATTGAAATATTATAAAGAATATGTGGTTCAAAGTTTTATTATAATTTGTACTCCATGTAATAGGAATAATAACTTAAATGCTTTAATTTGAGAACTCAAAAAATTATACTCCTAGTAATAATTATCGTAAATATGGAAATGTTCAGTTGTTAGAAAAAAAAAAATGAATTTGAACGTAGAAGTGAAGTACAGTACTGTCAATTTGCTAAGAATTAATTTGTCCTTTTTCTGCAAAGTCTTTACTTCCAACCTCCCCCAAAATAAAATAAAAAATAAAAAAGAAAAATGAAAGAAAAAGTCTTGATCGTTTTAGATCAGCTATTTCAACGTCATGATGCACCTATACTTACTGGTTAACAGTGAAAAAACTTGAAAAAGGAAAAAACAGATCCGTGTAATACTGAAATCATCACTAAATGAGTTAAAAATTATCAGCAAGCCTATAGTAACAAATTATCGAGTTTTCAGGAATTTACTAGTATGTTGTTATATTATATATTATCAAGTTGTAATGTTTAATTCTCATCAGATCCTTCTTTTCCTCTTTTATACTCGAGTCATGTCCACCCCAAAAGAATTTATTAAAAATAAAAGGACAAAAATAATGTATGAGGTAAACTCTTTCAAATATATATATATATATATATATATATACCATTGTCTTCCTCTACATCTATCTAGTTGTTGCAGTTATATAACTAAAGAGGCAAGTAAACAGTTTAATTTCTTCATAACTTTTGTATGCATGGGGTTTCAATGTATGTATTTTGCATATTATATTGTTTTGCAGAATAAAAAGGATATAATGTTGTTACTACAATTTATACATATATCATACAAAAGGAATTGAAATTTAGAAGTGAATATTATTATTTACTATTGGTAGCCCGGCCCGGTGCACGAAGCATCCCACGTTCACTCAGGGTCCGAAAAAGACCGCACCCCAAGAAGAGTGTGATGTAGCAGCCTACCCTAATGCAAGTATCAGTATTCTAAAGCTCTATATATTGTCCGGGATATCTTGTGAGGAGATAAATTTGTACACAAGGAGAATTGCTCCAAACATTAGAATGTGCCCTTAAGATTTCCATAGCTTTTTTCTTTAAATATGCTTCACCATGTGCTTGAATTACCATGCAAAGTTTTGACACAGCCCCAACTCTTAACATCTCTATTAGCACTTGTTTTGTAGCTGAAAATTTAGAAATCAATCCAAGAATCTGAATTGCACTATCATCTGTAGCTGGAGATATCCTTAGTATCCTTTTAGAAATCACTGCAATTCCAGCTGCATGTTTCACTAATTCTGCTCTCCCATCAGCCAAACTACACAAATATAACAAAAGACTGAATACTAATTCAGTTACCCTTTTCTCATTGTTGCTTAATTCGAGTTCAATTAGCTCGAAAATAGCCCCCAATTCTATCATTATTAGCCTGTTTCTTCCTCTTGGACATGCATCTATTAGCACATGTAAAGCTGCTTTTGTAGCTTGTTGAGACACCTTATTTTTGCTGTTTTTGTGCAAAATATTCAACATTTCTTGGAAAAATTCGGGTGTTAGACTCGATAATAGATTTGAACTTGATACTGAGATCACATTTTTCAGGACCATAATTGCATGAGTCTTGATTATTACAACTTGATTGTTGTTGTTGTTGTTGATCATTTCACTCTTCAAAATACATAAAATAGCTTCAATTAGATCATGATTTTCCTTGACAAGTTGCTTGTTTTCATGTGTTGGGCTCCAAACAAGATGGAAAATCCTCAAAGCTTCTTCAAGTCCCACAATTAATTTCCCTTCCTTAAAACTCCTCAATATGAAACAAACCATAGCCTTAATTGCACCAGCTTCATTCAAACACTTCTTATTTTTCTCGTTCTCACTGACCATGTTACCCATTTTCCTTAATGCTTCTACATAAGTCTCGCGATTGTTCATCTGGCGAATTAGCCTGATGACATGTGATTTATTCATAGGATATTTAGGCGATGGAATTTGCTCAATCCCATTCTCAGCATTGCCAATGGTCCAGGATCGGATCAATCGCCCGAGCATATGGTTTGGTGTCAACAACTCGATGTCTCTAGGCAAAGGTTGTTTTGTCACTGGACATGTAGCTATATTTTCGTCTGTCATCAATAACCATTGTTCAATACTTTGACGGTCGTAAGTAATTCCAGTGACTGTTGTCACAGGATCTTTCATTATTTGGAGAGATATAGGACACAAGAAATATTGGGGTATCTCTACTTCTTCCATTTTTTTCTATTTGAAAATTAACAAGAAGAATCTAACTATATATAATACAAGAAAAAAAAAATGGAGAGAAATAGAGTTTTTTTTTTCTTTCTAATGAGAGGTGGTAAAAGAAAGCGGCTAATATATGCATGAATTGTTTGAATGGACAAAGCAAAGGAAGATGTACCAGAAAAGAATCAATTTCTAGATATACGTACTTCAATTATTGTTGCTTTTATTTTATTGTCATTTCGTTTGATTTTTTGGTCCAAGTTTGGACTAGAAGGAGTCGGTCAACGCACGAGGAACAATTGAAACATATACTACCACTCCATAGAAAACACTTTTTGCTGACTTTCTAACATTTTGCAATTTCCACATTCCAGACAAACCATAGTGGCAAAGTGGGGCTAAGCGACAAGTAGACGTAGTAATCACAAGGAAAAATTCTTTAGATACAGTCATTCCACAACCCTTCACGAGAGAACAAATATTATATATGTACAAACAATATTTTCTTTACAAAAACTAATATGTAAACTACATCATCAATAATAAGAAAATAATACAAATTAAAGATTAATTTGGGCTCGAAGGTAAAACCTTTCAACAAATAGCTACAATTATAACTCAAACCAATTAAAAGATAATCAGAGGCGGAGCTAGGATTTGAACCTTATGAGTTCGGGATTAAAATTATTCTAAGTTATTGAATTCTAAATTAAGAATTTGTACATATTCATTGGATTTCTTAATACATATACAGAGTTTGAACAAAAGCTACTGGATTCTGTCGAACCCGCAACCAACATTGTGGCTCCACCCCTGATGATAATAAACTGATACAACTTTGCTACTCGGAAACCACAACTATCAAAAATAAGTTAGTGCGCATGTGCTAGAAACAGGTAAAGCAACGTGAGGTCTTTTGTTGAATGCCTTAACAGAGTTGGAAAGTCTGATTCAAAATTGGCTGAACCTGTACTTCACGATATGAGATACTTGCATGCATGCACGGCGACAAAAATACTTTTTCTCATAGACGGCATAACTTCTAGTTTCATGCACTAGATACGGCTTCTTTCCTAATTCTCTTAAACTAATTTAATGTGAAAACTGGGAATTTTGGTACATTGGATAGTCCTTCAAGTTTGCCATACGAGGCAAAACAAGTTTCGGCTACGCTATTTGTTGTTTATAAATGATAATATGTACGTTTCAGTAGGAACTTTATATTTGGTTTTTTACTTAATATTAGAATGCTTCTTTTCAAAGATAAAACTATTTACCTGTAAGTAACATATTATCAATTTTCTAGTCTTCTTTTGCGTATTCTATTAGTTCGAATCTTCTATCAACATTAATAGCTTCGACTCAGATTTTATATTTGTGTTAAAAAATCTATTTAATATCTATAAGTAAAATATTTCCAAACCCAACAAGTTATTTTTTCCTATATTTCATAATTCTCTTAAATTCTACACTTACACAACTCCTATATATGGAGACGCAACTCAAATTTGAGACTCAAACAACCAACCAATTGACCGATCTAGAGTTTGGTCGATTGAAATATGTGAAACATTATTACTCGTCCTTAATATTCGTCATCTTATCAAATTGTCCAATGTGCAAAAAATTCATTCAATGTATGGAGCATTTTTACTATTTCACATAACTTCGTTGCAATAGAATTTTATATATTTTGTACAAATTGAAAAGATTAATTTTAACACTCTCGTTTTTTTCCCCTTTTAATTTCAAAATTTCCTCCTGCGAATGCATGTTATCAATTTATTCACTATTTCCTCCTTTGGATGAATTCAAGAATTTCTGGTGGACGTGAAACCTCTTTTATACATTTTCATATTTTGATTATTAAGGGGTAGATCACTGGCATCTCAACTTATTCTCCCTCTAGTTTTTTTTACTAATAATACTTTAAAGAGAACTTAAAAATTATGAAAATATTTCCCTTTCCCTTTGATAGTTGTTTAACCAAAAAATTGTTAAACCTTTTAGTTAAACTAATTTATAGAGAGATAAAAGGTAAAACTTAGCCAAACATAATTAACTCTGGATCAGAACATATTGAGTACGAAAATTGGAGAAGAGCAAGCTGATATAATATTTCTTAAGATGATTATCATATATCAAATGGAAATGATAAGCTTACATCTATGAAGGGTTTGCATCATGATCGTAAGAGCACAGAAAGAAAAGAGAGAAAGCTGTTGATAACTAAGAGATTCCCCCTTGTTGGTTCCATAGTGATGACTATAAATGTTGTAGCCAGATCTGGCTTCCGAGAGACCCAGTAATGGTCTCCTGCCTCTCCATATATACTAACGATTTTTCCCTTTTATCTAATGGTCTTTGACCGGCGTGCCTTCTCATGGCTGGGTCCTTTATTACTTACCCCAACATTACGCTTGTTCTGCAATGTAAGCTTTCTAACGGCTTGATCTCGACAGGGACCGTGGCACTCGTCGCCATTACGCCTCGTGGGCACGACCGTGGCTGGGTCGATCTCTTACCGTCCCCTTTAATGATAACCATCTGGTGGTCAGATTTTGACCCATACAATTAGTCCCTCCGCCCGTTGGGGTCGTCTTTTTCGCGAGCTCAATGGGCGGACCCTGTGGATTCAAGAATTAGGAGAAATCTGGTCATTATGCGAGGACGGGATCCTCATGGCAAGGTGGCGACGTGATGTTTTAAGGACTTTACCAGACCGTTACGTCAGTCCGGAGATGGATCGTCACGTCGATTCAGAGTGCCATGAATGCCCGTTATGCGTCATTATGACGCATGTTTCCCAGGCACCGTATCGTTTCCTGTGCCCTTTCAGCTTTTTGGCGGCTCTTGGGTTTCCCGCTCAGGGCATTTATGTTCCTATAAATAGGGGAAACCACCATTCGATTGTTACGCTTTTCGATTTACCTGAGGAATTTTGCAAACTTCCACCTTCTCCAGTATTTCACAATCCTTCTTCTGTCAGAATTTGACGTGATCGTCCTCTTTATTTCTTCATCATCTTGTTTACTTCGATCGAACTAGACAAATGGCTAGTACTTCTTCCCAGACTGACAGATTCGTCGAGGCTCCGGCGCCGGAGAATGATGCACCCTTTCTTGGAGAAGGAATGGAGGTGACAGAAGATGAGGGATTTTCGACTGTGGCTGAGATACAACCCCGTTCAGGAAATTATGGACTGACTTTAACAGCCCTGTCGGAGACGAACCGGAACCTGTCCCTTCCACCATGGATGAAGCGGCGATTACAGCGCTCAAGGCTAAGTGGGGAATCCCAAATCATATCGAAATGGTACCGGCGACGGGGACGGACATAGTACATTTGAACCGCCCGGGGTACTGCACGTTTTACGCGTATCCTTTTGTTGTCGGATATACGTTTCCTCTCCCCTCTCTAGTGGTAGACTTCTGCCGCTTCTACGAAGTGTGCCCGGCTCAGCTCTCACCGTACGTATACAAGCTCTTCCTTATGCTCATCAAGTATGCGGAGCTCGCCGGTCGAGGGATTACTTTAGGGAACATGCTTCATATTTTTGCTCCTCAATTTCTTCGGGGCACGATGATCCACATGCCCCATCGAGGAACCAAGAGTTTGATGGTAAAGATGGATGATAAGGCTAATCGCCGATTCTGGGAAAGCTATTTTTATGTGCGGACAGAGCACCTTGTAGTGGACTCGACAGGGTTCCCTGAGACGTGGAACTTTGCTCGTAAGTTTTCCTTTGCTTATTTTGCGATTCCTCTTAAGGTGGTCGTTGATCGTTCTTCTCTATGTGATATTGCTAAGGACTTATTTTCGTTTTTGCAGCCGAGAGATTACCTCCCCCTCCAGTTGACAACATCCATGAGTGGGTGAACGCAATTCTTCCCCATACAATGGGTATTCGTGAGTGGGCGTCCTTCCACGAAAAATATGGGCGTAAGCCTCTCACTGGTGAGTCGGCCTTCTACAGTTTTTTTTCTTTTTCCTCTTGTCGTTATACAATCATCTTTCTTTGTTGGCAGGGAGAGCGCGAAGGACGAGGGCTCCTCCGCTCGCATTCCGTCAACCGGCGCCCCCTGCCCGTCCTGTGCCGAGGGCCGCTATCCGGCCTACATTGAGAGCCACTACCTAATCTGCACCTGCGGCCGAAGCCATGTGCTCGGGGGCTATTCCTCAACTTGAGACTCTGATTTCTACCGTTCGCTCAACGGGCGAGTCTTCCCATGCTGGTAGTGGAGAGGCCCCGTCGAAGAGACGACAGGTGGTGTTGGAAGTGATTCCTTATGCTGAAATATCTTCGAGGGGCGACCTTCCCTTGGCGGTGTCCGAAATTGACGGTGGTGCTAACCCGGCCGCAGAGGCTACGCCCGTTGTGAGCGGTCAACAGACTGACGTGGCGGAGAGACAGAGTCCCGAGACTGGTGTTGCTATCTTGGGCAGTCCTTCGTCATCCCCACCGAACCGCGCTTCTTCTTCGGCCGAAGAGAGGGGAAAATGCATCGCGGTTGATAATTACGAGTCTGAATCCGACCTCGATCCTGACAATGTTAGGATATTCGAGGAGGGATTTACCCAAACTGTGGTAAGGGCGGGAGGTCCTTCCCGAATACCCGAAATTCCATCAAACCTCAATCTTCTGCAAGACACGGTGGATTTTGTGCCGCAGTTTGACCTTCGATGCTAAGCCACAGAAAGCGGAGCTCTTCAAGGCGTCAGCGACGCCGAATTGTCACGTGGCGTGGCCGCAATGGGCCTAAGGGTAAGTTTCTCTTCCTTGTTTGTCCCCCCCCCCCTTTTTTGTATGTCCTTGGCCTTTATCGACTCTTTTCTTTGCTTTCAGTCTTACATACCGGAGATCGAGAGTGCTCGCAGGGCCGAGACTCTGGCCAAGATTTTTCTGATGATGCTTGAAAAGTATCAGCGATATCACAACAAATGTCGTGAGATGCATGAACGGCTCAAGGCGGGTACTGGCACCCAATCCCTCGGGGAGGAGTTGGAGAAAAGGGATCAGGAGCTGATGCAGTCCATTCGCAGATGTAGTGAGCTTGAGGAGCTGCTCCGTACCAAGGACAAAGAGCTTGAGTTAGGAAAGGGGTCGCTGCAGAGTGCGAGCATCTTCCGGCGAAGGTGCTATTGTTGCAAACCGAACTCGATAAGAATGCCGCCAGAGTTGAAGCTTTGAGTGCAAAATGGATGGGGAAGCTAACCGAGCTGGCCGAGCTGGAGAGAAAAGTAGCCCAGCTAGAAAATGCCGAGAGCGCTCGGGCGTCGGCTTAGGCA
Source organism: Nicotiana attenuata (assembly GCF_001879085.1). NCBI lineage: Eukaryota > Viridiplantae > Streptophyta > Magnoliopsida > Solanales > Solanaceae > Nicotiana > Nicotiana attenuata. The sequence goes on from NW_017674036.1 coordinate 75,804, forward strand.
AGAGCGGCAGCGCTGGAGGACATTATCCGCATCCTCAAATATGAGCAGGAGTATGAGAGGGCAACGACCACACTGAGGGAGGCACGGCTCTATGGTGCATTGGAAAAATTGACCAGGAAGCCTCAAACTTGGGAGACCAGGTCGTGACCCTCGAGGCCGAAAAGGCGCAATTACTGGCTCAAGTTGAGTCCACCCCGTTGTTCCTCATCACTTGCATGAGCTGTGGGTCCACGCCGAGGCCCAACGAGACATATACTAGGTTTATGGGAGGCGGGCAGTTTTTCCGAGGCTGCTTTTGAAGAAGCTCGGGCGAAGGCACGCGAGGCTCGTGTCAATTGCGGCTACGACCCCGCGACACCGGAGGTTGGTGAGGCGCTGATGTTGAGGAGGGGTTTCCTGGAGGCAATGATGGGGAGGCGGGTAGTGTTTTCGAGGCTGCTTTTGAAGAAGTTCGGGCGAAGTCACGCGAGGCTCGTGTCAATTGCGGCTACGACCCCGCGACACCTGAGGTTGGTGAGGAGGGGTTTCCTGGAGACAATGATGGGGAGAACGGCAGTGATGACGCCGAGTGACAAGTTGCTGCAGCTTTAGTACTCTTTTTTTTGTTCATTTTTGCCTTTTTTTGGGCCTGTTTTTGCCTTTCGTACGGTGCGGCTGTTGCGCACGTATATTTAAATAAAACAGTTGCCTCACCTTTATGTATCTTTTTATTCCCTCTTCCTTTTCCTCGTTTGTTACATATCTTTTACTTTTTGCGCGGACTTTTGGATTCTCCTCTCTTTTTTCTTTTTAGCGATGAGTCTCTAACCTTTTCGATTGGGAGTCCGATTTACCGACTTAACCATCCTTGGTTCAAACGATGTTGAATTTAGACTCGTCATTTTGGACGAAGTCACTTTCTACTCGAACATTCAAGTGGGATTGGGTTTTGACTTGCCAATGTAGGTGGAGTCAACATTTTCATATGTATTTGAGCGGGGTCAAACTTGGAATCTCCATCTCGGGCGAAGTCAGTTTCTGACTTGTGTTCGAGGTCGAACTTGGAGTTGCCGTCTTAGGTGTAGTCAGTTTCTGACTCGTATTCGAACGAGCTCGAACTCTTTATTTTATTTGACGGTAGCCGGCGGCTGTAAAGGTGTTATTCTAAGCGAGGTTGAATCATATCCTACTTGATTCGATGATAGCTAGTGGTCGTAAAGGTGCCAATTCGGGTGAGATCGAATTGCGACCTATTTGCTTTGACGACGGTCGGTGGCCGCAAAGGTGTTAATTCGAACGAGGTCAAATTGCGACCTATTGTAAGTTCGAGCGAGATCAACCCTTCTTTTGGCGATGGCCGTTGGCCGTAGGGTGTTAATTCGAGCAAGATCAAAATGGTAACCCATTGTAAGTTCGAGTTAGGCCGAACCCTTCTTTGGCGATGGCCGTTGGCTGTAGGGGTGTTATTTCGAGCAAGGTCGAAATGGTAACCCATTGTGAGTTTGAGTTAGGTCGAACCCTTCTTTCGGCGATGGCCGTTGACCGTAGGGGTGTTATTCGAGCAAGGTCAAAATGGTAACCCGATGTATTTTCGCTGGGGGACACTACTCGTCGTTGCGTTTTATATGCATGCGTCGAGGAAAGCCTTGACTTGCTTAATTTCAATTTCATTTGGAGGGTACTGTGCGTTTCCTGGGTGAGTCCCAGTTCTCAATTTTACTTTCATTGTAGAATGATGTTTGTTTCCTGGGTAAGTCCCAGTCCGCTCAATTTTGCTTTCATTAGAGAATGCTGTGTCTTTCCTGGGTGAGTCCCAGTCCGCTCAATTTTGCTTTCATTAGAGAATGCTGTGTGTTTCCTGGGTGAGTCCGAGTCCGCTCAATTTTGCTTTCATTGGAGAATGTTGTGTGTTTCTTGGGTGAGTCCCAGTCCGCTCAATTTTGCTTTAATTGGAGAAAGCTGTGCGTTTCCAGTTTTGAACCAACAAAAGAGTGAAGATAAACCAAAATGAGATCGTTTGTTACCTCGTCCTAACAAGCTGGTGAAAGAATTAGCGGCGTTATAGGGTTACTCACTCCGCCTAGTGCTCGAATAGAGGTTTCAGATTTGGCGGTCGTGCTCGGCTTCGTCGTTGACAGCATCAAGGCTTCTCACGGGTTGGGCCCACCTTCTTTTCAAAGATAAAACTATTTACCTGTAAGTATATAATCAATTTTCTAGTCTTCTTTTGCGTATCCTATTAGTTCGAATCTTCTATTAACATTAATAGCTTCGACTCAGATTTCATATTTGTGTTAAAAAATCTATTTAATGTCTATAAGAAAAATATTTCCAAACCCAACAAGTTATTTTGTCCTATATTTCATAATTCTCTTAAATTCTACACTTACACAACTCCTATATATGGAGACGCAACTCAAATTTGAGACTCCAACAACCAACCAATTGACCGATCTAGAGTTTGGTCGATTGAAATATGTGAAACATTATTACTCGTCCTTAATATTCGTCATCTTATCAAATTGTCCAATGTGCAAAAAATTCATTCAATGTATGGAGCATTTTTACTATTTCACATAACTTCGTTGCAATAGAATTTTATATATTTTGTACAAATTGAAAAGATTAATTTTAACTCTCTCGTTTTTTTCCCCTTTTAATTTCAAAATTTCCTCCTGCGAATGCATGTTATCAATTTATTCACTATTTCCTCCTTTGGATGAATTCAAGAATTTCTGGTTGTTTAACCAAAAATTAGATTTTAGGTCAAAGCTTGAATTTAGAAGAACTCGGGTTACTGATAATCGGAAAAAGTATATAAGAAAGAGATTTTGAATAATATAATCAGAAAGCAAATAAAACAAAGTATATTCCAGTAGTGTTTTTCGTGTCCCCTACAGATGTTGTGACTTTCTCTTTTTATAGTTAATTTTAAGAGAAAGTGTAATGCCTTTGTCTTAATGCAATTACGAGCAATAAATGACATTGAAAGAAACGTTACTCAATCATTCATATTAAATACAAATTCTCTAACGTATTTGGCATTTAATGTTGTATTTGGACTCTTTTTCGCTATCAGATTCTTCAATTCCTTCTGATCTTCGAACTTTAAATGACTCGAACAGGTACGAGTCTCGTTTCATTTGAATAATAGCTCGTGCCTTTAAGTATCTTCTCTCCCGCATCTGTTGTTGCTCGTGCCTTCTAACTGATTACCACGCTTTGACTATTTGACCGATCCACGTGTCATGACACGTCATCTTCAATATTTAAATTGAGTTTTTTCCCAATACAGATAGTACCCCCACTTTCCATTTATTTATCAATTAAATATTTGGGAAGTGGATCTTTCATTAAAAAGGAAATTTTTGCCATAATCAATGCTATGACAGTACTAACGCTTCAGTTGTCTTTTCTATTTAATGCATTGCATACGTGTCACCCTCTCATTAGCTTTGCAATTTCTGCAGCCTTTTTTCAAGGCTTCTTCAACTCCTCTATTCACGAAGTGATAGTTGCCTTTATTATAGGCTTTCCATCATTACACTTCTTAGTCTTTGACGGTTGCTTTTATATAAACTTAACCCTTCTTCCACAAATTTTTACCACGGTCGCCCATCAGTATAAATTCAATTTTTCCTTTCACCTTTTACCACATAAAACTTTTTCCTTGAACGCTTGAATTGTGCGAATCTCTGTTTACTTCTTTCTCTTCTTCATCATGTCTTCTTCGAACCCTAACCCTAAGAGAGTTCCTATTTTAGACAATTTTCCCAATGCTCCTGTTAGACATAGAAGAGGTGGGGGACTTCGTAGTTTAGGATCTTCTCGTGGTGGTGGTTCTGTCATGCCTTCTCCTAGCCATGGTTCTTCCTCTAGAACTAGAGGTTCTTTTTCTCAAAAATCATCTTCTAAGAGCAAGGAGGCCTCTGAACCAATACAGGAACCCTTGGTAGAAGAAATAGTTCCTAACGATTTATCTTTTCAACATGATGGACAATCACTTCAGACCCAAATTTCTGGTTTGGATCGAGTTGATGCTTACCCCACTATGATTACAGAGATTTTAGCTCCCATAGTTCGCAAAGATTGTCACTGGAGTAATGATTTTCCCATTGTAATCCCCAATCCAAATCAGAGGATTACTTCATATATGACTGGATTCTCTTTCGTTTACACATACTCTTTTACTCTTGGGTTTAAACCAGCTATTGACCCAGTAATTCTCGATTTCTGTCGTTTCTTCAAAGTTTGTCTAGCACAGGTTGGCCCGCTTGTATGGAGGGCTGTTGCTTGTTTAAGGCATCTGGCCAATTTAGCAAACGTTAATTTTACCTTCTCCCACCTAATTCATCTATACTCCCTAGACTTTTTCTTAATGGAGTCTTTACCTTAGTGGCTAGGAGTAAGAGAGTTTTGGTAAGCCCAGAAGATGATAAGGATCGTGGCTGGTATGCCCGTTTTGTTGTTGCTCCCACAGTTGGTTTAGTGGGTGAACAAAACGTTCCCTTCCCTGAGAAGTGGAATTTTGCACGTAAGTTTTTCATCTCTCCCGTACCTCTTTCTTTTGAGTTTACAAATTTCTTTAACTTTGTTTCTCTTCTTTTTTTCTTTCTTTAGCAACCATGGGAGTTATGGAGAACATTCCCAATTTTCGTGGTTGGGCAGATAAATTGTTGAAGATTGCTCCTATGGAGGCTAGGTCTTGGAAATTTATTTCCAATCGTCATGGTTGGAAAGTAAAGACTAACGGTATGAGTTTTTATCTTTCTCGTATGTAAGATATTTCTCTTTATTGCCTTAACTTTCAATTTTCTCTTTGTCAGGTTTCGCTATTCGAGGTGTTACTGCTGAAGTAGTTGCAGCTTCTCGTTTAGGAACTCAACTTTCTTTAGAAAGTGCTCAGGATATTCTTCTGAAAAGAAAAACCGCAGACGATGATAGCTCCGACGAAGAAGAGGAGGATGGTTCCTTGGTGAAAAGGCCAAGAGTTCGGAGACATATCGTCTCTGATGAAGCTGAAGTTTCACATCATCTTTCTCCAACATAGCCACCGCTGCCTGACTTTGATGAACGACATAGTTCATTCTACTTTGAAGGTATGCCCCTTTTTTCCTTAATTTTGCCAAAATTTTTCTGAAATTCTAATTTTTCTTTCCTTATCATTTTCAGGCCAACCTTATTGGTACAGAGCTGATGAGCAGAATTTCTTTATTAGAGAAGGTGGCACGTGACTCTGAAAAGGCTGTTCTTGATTCAGAGAGGGAAGCTCGTGACTTTCAGTTGGAAGCAGCTAATTGGAAGGACCAATTTGATAGTACTCAAATAACGATAGAAGATTTACAAGAGAGCAGGAATAACCTGGAACAGCAGGTGAGAGCATTAACTTCAGAGCTTGCGATTGTTAAGGCTTCTTCAAGTCAGGCTGAGAAAGAAAGAGAGCGTCTCGAGTCTTCTTTCTCAGAACAATTATCTAAATCAAGTGAAGAGATTAGAGAGCTGAGAGCTCTTTTAAGCCAAAAAGAAATTTATGCTGGAGACTTGATGCAGAATTTGACTCAAACCCAAGAAAATCTGCGAACTTCTGAAGACCAGGTGAAGGCCTTAGAAAAATCTCATGCCTCTCTCCAAGCCTCTTATAACTCAGCTCTGAATGAAAATGAGAGTCTCAAAAATGAAATTGCTGCTTGGGAAAGAGATTATGAGCTTCTTGAAGATAAGGCTGCAGTTGATGTAAGCTGGGCTTTTCTGAACTCCCGACGTGATGCCTTATTTGAAGCCAGCCAAGAAAACTTTAATCTGGAGTCAGAGTTAGCTAAGGTGATGGAAACTATTGAAAAAGCTCAACAACCATTGGACTTCCCTTCTCCCGCGATTGAAGTTTCCGAAGCTGAAGCTACCGGAGTCGATGTTCCCGTGACCGCTGGAATTGCCTCGGGTGATGCACCCTCTTCAAGCTCAATCGTTCCCCTTACTGCAAGTCAAGTTGAAACTTCATCTACTGAGACTCCAATGGTTGGAAATCAACCCACTTTCGTTGGTGATGCTGTTCCAGTTGAGCACGCTGATGATCCTCCTTCAATCCTTTCCTCTCAGTAAAAATTTATATCTATTTTTGAATTCCTTTTTGCAGGTACCTATTTGGAAAACTGTATTTAAAGCTTTTGGGTTCATTTGAGAGTTTTTGTAATCAAACCCTTGGCTACTATTTGAGGGTTGATTTTTGGAAATACAAGTCCCCAAGTCTTGTTATGGGGCATTTAGTAAAAACAATTTGATGACTAAGTTTATACTTAGTCTTTAGTTTTTTAAATATTAGGAAGCTTTTATTTATCATTGCACTTCTGTATGTTCTATCCTTGCCTTTTTATTTTTAAGGACTTAAAGAATAGTCTGCATTTTTATTCTTTGAAAAATGCTTCTGCTAATCCCATGACTAAATAACATGAGTTTTATAAAAGAGGGCCCTTTTATATTTTGACACTTAATGAAGAAGACGTCTCAACTTCGTAATGGTGTGATCATACGATAAAAGAAATAGGAACACACATGTTTTTTGCAATGACTTTGACAAGTTTTTATTTCTGAACTTTGACAAGTTTTGACTAATACTTTACATGTATTTGAATTACATCTATAACTTTCTCGCAACTGTTTTCCTTGTAACAGATTTATACAAAAGAAGAACAATAGATACGGGGTTTTTCCTTATAACCCGTTTTAGTACATAGTTCTTTTAGCTCTAGAACATTAAGAAGAGTTTGAGAGATGACTCCATTGTTCTTATGGGAAAGAATACTATGATGAGTGCCATTGTTCTCATGGGAAAGAATACTATAATGAATGCCATGACTTCGTAATTTTCACTCCGTACTTGATTCTTCTAGGCTTGATTTTCTAAATCTTCTATGCCTTTTTGATACACATGAATGTATATACTATGTAGTCCCCCAAGTGTTTGAGTGTTGAAGTATGAAGCCTCGAGCACTTGGTAGTCTCCTTCACGTGGTCCTTTTCCTGAAAAGGAAATACATACGGGACTCGGGGGTGCGATTATAGATGAAGAATGCTTAACCCGTGTATACTTCTATCAGAATAATTGTAACCCTGGGCTAGGAATTTTAGTTTATTCCATTTTGCCTTACAGGTCGTGACTCATCATTTAGTACGGGTTCGCGTTTTGCCTATCATCTAAAATCGTTAGTAAAATTTTAACAATTCAAAAAATATAATTCAACATGGTGATACCTGACCGTGGGTTTTGCCTTAGAAGTAGTACCTCTTCAAATGAACTGCATTCCAATGTGAAGGAAGCACCTTCCCATCCATTGTTTCCAACTCGTATGCTCCTTTTCCTGCAATATCTCGAACTTTGTAAGGTCCTTCCCAGGTTGGACTTAGTTTACCCGTGTTGGCTGCCTTTGTAGATTGAAAAACCTTTTTAAGCACGAAGTCCCCAGTTTTGAAGTATCGCAGTCGTGCTTTCCGGTTGTAATATCGTTCGATCATTTATTTTTGTGCTGCCATTCTTATTAATGCGGCTTCTCTCTTGCCTTCCAGTAGATCCAAATTGACCTGCATCTCTTCATCATTAGATTCTTGTGTTGTTTGTGAGAATCTTGTACTCGGTTCTCCTATTTCAACTGGGATTAATGCTTCAGCTCCATAAACTAAAGAGAAAGGAGTTTCACCCGTGCTCGTCTTTGTTGTCGTGCGATATGCCCATAAAACTCCGGGTAACACTTCAGGCCAATTACACTTTGATTCCTCTAAACGTTTCTTCAAATTGTTGATTATGACTTTGTTCGTTGATTCTGCTTGCCCATTGCCTACTGGGTGATAAGGTGTAGATGTGATTCTTTTAATTTGCCAATTCTCAAAAAACTCAGTGACTTTAGCTCCGATAAATTGAGGGCCATTGTCGCATACAATCTCCTTTGGTACACCAAATCGGCAGATGATATTACGCCAATTGAAGTCTCTGACCTCCTTTTCTCGTACCTGTTTAAATGCTCCTGCCTCTACCCATTTAGTGAAGTAATCAGTAAGCACGAGCAAAAATTTTACCTGTCCTTTTGCTTGTGGTAATGGACCCACGATATCCATTCCCCACTTCATGAATGGCCATGGTGATATGACCGGATGTAACAACTCCGCAGGTCTATGCATGTTGTTACCGTACCTTTGACATTTATCACATTTAGCTACAAACCTTTCTGCTTCTTCCTCCATTTTAGGCCAATAATATCCTGCTCTAATCAAGGTTCTAACCAATGATCTTCCTCCTGCGTGATTCCCGCAATGCCCCTCATGTATTTCCCTCATTACATATTCCGTTTGAGAAGGTCCGAGGCATCTTGCTAATGGAACACCGAACATCTTACGATAAAGATTCCCTTGTTTTAAACAGTAACGAGCAGCCTTTTTGCGAAGTGCATGTGCTTGCTTTTTGTCATTAGGGATGGTACCATACTGTAAAAAAGCAACAATTTCGTTTCTCCAATCCCAAGTTAAATTATTAAAATTTACCTCATTCTTATCTGGATCGAGAACTCAGTGAAATAAATGTATAATTGCAGCATTTGCATCTTTTGCTAAATCAGCTGCAGATGCGAGATTAGCTAAAGCATCTGCTTCAACATTTTCATCCCTCGATATCTGTATGACCTTCCAAGTTTGGAATTGCTTTATCAGTTCCCGTACCTTTTTTAAGTACTGCTGCATCCTTGCTTCCCTAGCTTTGTAAGTCCCTAGCATTTGATTAACCACGAGCTGCGAGTCACTTTTGATCACTACTTGATTTATACCAAGTTCTCGTGCCAATTCTAAACCTGCAATCACAGCTTCATACTCCGCTTCATTGTTAGTTACGGAATGACATTTAATGGCTTGCCTAATAGAAAAGAAAGACCCTCGAATCCGCCCTAACACAAAGGGAATTGACCCCTGATTTCATCTTCTTCATCAATTCACAACAAAGAGACCCCGACCCCCCTGAAACTCCAACGCCCACAGCCGCTCCATCACCTAAACCTGTCGCAGCTGCTGACCCCTCCACCACTCTCACGCTGTGAACAACACACAAACGACCACCATTGAAATCGGCGAACACACACCCCAACAGTTTCAAACTCACAGATTCCATTTGAAGCTCGATTGGAGGTTTATGTGGAGCTGAGATGTCGGAAACGGTTTGAGGTAGATGGTCAAGGTCGGCTCGAATCTTCGTCTCTGTTCCCGTTTTAATTTTTGGTCGTCGCCTCTAGTCCAACCAGCGTGTTTTCTGTTTCCTGGGTCGTGTTTTCCGTTCGAGGTTATTGCCGGTCTGTGGTTGAAGGTTCTGTTTCCCAGCCATGTAGCGCAGCCGAATTTTCTGAGATAATAGAGGTCAATTTTTTCCTCTCTTCGTTCTATTTCATTTTTTTTCTTATATGTTGTTCGAATGATCTTTTGTGTGTGTATATTTCTGCTGCTCATGATATCGAGAGGTGGAGTTTTACTGTTAAATGCATTTTTGAGCTTTCATCAACTTTGGTTTAGTTTAGCTGTGTTTCACATCTTTTACTCTAATACTGGTTTTTGTTGAATTGACGTTTGATTTCCGTGTGTTGATTAATATATAACTTCTCGATCTGTATTATTAGGAGTCATAATATCGTGTTGTCCTTTTCCTATCCTACAACTAATCCTTTCTTACTAAAAGAGAATTAATAGGCTTTGTTTCTATATTGATGGATTCGCTCATCGATTCTGTCTCGAAATGGATATTAGTAGTAAAGATATTGTAGTATTTTTAGACTCTTACCAATTTACCACATTTAACTAATGATATTCCATAATCTTATGGCCCTCAAAATTAGATTTGGAAACCCTTTGGAATTGGAATCGAGGTGCGCCATTCCAAATAAAATCTCAAAATGCATGGCCCTCGCTTAATTAATTTTAATCCGTAGAAATCGAGGCGTCATTTAGCTAAGCTTTCCATGGCCCTCGCAGACTTGAAAGTGCGTAGTTGCTTTAGGCGCGCTATTTAAATTAACTTCCTTAAACTCGGGTGTGCATTTCATGTGACCCAAATCCAAATCTTAACAACGTCAAATAAAATGTGTTTCGGATTGCGGGTGCATTTCATGTGGCGCGATCCAAAGACATGTTTTAGACGACGTTGAAATCTTCCTTAAAATAATTCAAAGCGGTTTTAAAGTTTAAAATGCGCATATGTTAAAACATGTATTAAAATCGGATAATAGGCCAATTATAATAGTTTAACTTATTCAGAATTTCTGGTTCGCAGACTTCACAAAAGTCGAATTTTCCTCGATTTGGGATTTAAAATAAACCGGTGACTTGGGACACCAGAAAACAAACTATCCCAAGTGGCGACTCTGAACAAAAATAAATAAATAATCCCATTTCGAATAATGTCACTTAAAGTGGAAAAACTCCCTTATATACCTCTCGGGGTGGAGTGGAAAAAGGAGGTGTGACAGCTCTGGCGACTCTGGTAGGGATCCAAACCCAGAACTTCGGTTCAGGGTTCAAGAATTCGATCTTAGAATAGTTGTTATGATTGGCTTTATTTATTATCTGATTTTCCTACATGTTAAAGCCTAATGTGCTAAATGCTTTTACCGCTTTGATATTCTGTGAATTGTATATAAACTGCTACGAAACCCTTCCTCTCTCTGAGTCTTCTAAATCATGGAGAAGGGTGCACTTCATGTGACTTCTCTTCTGTCTAGAGTCTTATCCTATTTTAGAACGAGGTTCGGACAAGTTGCAAAGCCGGTGAAGCTTCTGTATTCCCGGTACGCTGCCCCCCTCGGCTCGAGTTGTCCGCTCGGGTAAGCCAGGTCTAGAACAATAAACCCAGGTTTTAAACCTAGTATAAAAAAGCCTCATGTCGGATCCCTAGTAGGAACGTTTTGTTTGCATCACATGCATTTGACTTAGGAGACTCAACACAGGGGTTGGGTCTGCCTAGGACAGGTGTACCCAAATAAAAGACCATCATGATGCATCTTACGTGCTACTTGCGTATCTGTCTGTTCAGCTTGCATGTTGACTGGCTTCTAGAATAGGGAAAGAAAATGAAAAAAGAGAAAAAAGAAAATCAAAAAAAAAGTGAGACGTAGGTATTTAGAAAATTCTGAAACTCTCCCGAAATTCAAAAAAAAAAAAACAAAAAAAAAATCATTTCAAAATAAGCGATGTTTTTCTTATTCTGTCAAAATGGCGAACTACGCGGGTCTGATTCTCACCGGATGTGAGATACGTAAGCAAACCTCATCGGTTCCGGCCCACCATTTTCAAAAAATCAAAAAATATTTTCCTTTACTTCCTTTTTTAGAAAAGTCTTTCTTTGAGACCCCAATTTTCAAAAAATCCAAAAATATTTTCATTTACTTCTTTAGAAAAGTCTTTCTTTAAGACCCAAATTTTTTATAAAAAAAATCCAAAAATATTTTCTTTTAATTTCTTCTAAAAAATCATTCTTCTTTAGAAGTTTTTCTTTCGAAAATTGAAAAGAAAATTTAAGATTCAAAATTATTTTTTTAGAACTCTTTCTTTCATAAATTAAACATAAAAGTCCAAAAATCCAAAAATATTTTATTTCTTCTTTAGAAGTTTTTCTTTCGAAATTCCAGGAAAAAAAAAAGGAAAAAAAAACTTTCTTCTTTAGAAGTCTTTCTTTGCAAAAATGCTGAAGAAAAATTAAAATTCAAAAATATTCTCTTTCTTCTTTATAAGTCTTTCTTTCGAAAAAATAAAATAAAAAATTCAAAATCCAAAAAAAAAGTTAGTTTATTTACTTTATTCCTGATCTTTCCTAACTACGCAAGATCTGATTCATGTTCCCACATGATACGTAGGCAACCCACATCAGGTTCGATCGAATGGTTAAAAACAAAAGAAAAAAAAAGGAAAAAGGAAAAGAAAAAGAAATAAAAAACAAGAAAAAAAAGAGAAAGGACAGAAACAAATAAAAAGAGAAAAAGGAAAAAGAAAAAGAGAGTGTTTATTCTAACATGCTTGTTTGTTTTGAAATAAAAGCTAGTCAAAGGTGGTCGGTTTGTTGGTTTGCAATGGCGAGTCACTAGAGCAATCCAAGATGTCTCGGAAATAAAAGCATCTTCTCAACCAATGGAACAAGCACCTTTGTTGTTGATCCAAGGTCACGAAAAGGCAAGTAGGCAAGTTGGCGGTGAAGAATTAAAAATGGAGGCAAATGTTGGTTGACTTCTACCAGTTTGAGCAATAGGACATGGGCTGCTCGGGATGAAAGTCAAAATTTGAGTGCTAAGTCCATAGCAATAAAAATGGTTAAATGCCGTAGTAATGCTGATGTTCAAGTTCGTAGCTAAGATGTTGCTTGGCAACTGAAAAGTCACTCATCTTTTAGCCATGGTAGCTTATTTTGTCATCTTTTCTTCTTCTTTTTGTGCTATCGGACCCTTCTATCCTTTATTCAATAAAAAAAAAGCAGTCAGTCATTGTGTGTCCATTTTATGCATAATTCTTTTCACGCTAGTTCTAGTGACATGACATGCATGCGGAATTTTTGGCCAGATCTTAGAAACTGATTTAGTCTTGAATTAGACAAGTGAGAAAGAGACACCTTTGAAGATGAATAAAGACATAAAACATTTGGAAAATAAGCATGAGCTAAGTTTACATGGAATCAAAGCATTCATGCTCATGGAAGTTCAAGATCTCACCTTCAAATCATTGTGAAGATTGGGCTTGAAGATGTTTAATCAACTGAAGTTTGTTAGAAAGTTTGGCATTAAGGGATGGAAAATGTCTTGTGATCACGACACACCAAGAAGACAGACATGTTCGTCAATGCTGTGATCGTGAAAAGATACTATGTTTGGCGTTCTCGAGGTTGGGAGGCCCTTTTTCTGCTACCCAAATACTTTATACCCTTTTGTCACCCCTTTGAGCCTGTGTTATTTTCTTTGACCACCCTCTTTTGGAATCAAGTTTAGAGTCGAGAGTCAAAAAAAAGGGAAAAAGAAAAAGAAAAATAAAAGTTCATGTCCCAAGAGTACAAACTGGGCAATTTTCAAGTGAAAAAAAAAAAAGAAGAAGAAAAGAATTGTCAAAGGTCCATGCCCTCAAAAATAGAAGCTGGGGCAACGTGTTTTGAAAAAAAAAAGATAGAAAAAAAAAAAAGAAACAGAAAGAAAGATGAAAAATAGTTTAGGTCAGATGTTTGAACTACGTTCGACCTGATTCCTTAAAAAGGGATACGTAGGCAGCCTCACGGTTCGGTCCAACCAAATAAGAATTTAGAAGGAAAAAAAAAGAAGAAAAAAAATAAGGAAAATCCAAAAATCCCTAGTATCTGAAACTGGGACAAAGATTTTATTTCACTTTTGAAAGAGTCGATTCCAAGAGTTGTAAGTCCACAACCCCCTTTACTTTGGGTCTACGTTGAGCCTTCATTCCGACCCTTCCGTCCATCCCTATCCAAAACCTTCCAAATAAAGACCTCCCGATATGCCTTCAAGAATGCCAAGAGAAGCATGCATTGAGCAACAGTTGTCACACGACATAGAACACCGTCGAGTTATTCACAAAAAAAAGAGGGAAAGAAAAAGAAAAAGAAAAATGAGAGTCTTATTAGTGAAAACCCTCACGGGCACTGTAAGACGACGGTAAGCAGAGATGAATAAATGTGAGAGACTTATTGGTGAAAACCCCTCGGGCACTACTTGTCGAAAGTGAGTTGTGAAGCTGATGCGAAGAATTAGCACAAACAAGCCCGACTTCAAAGGTCATAAGAACGGTAAAAGAGAAGATTGGATTAGTCTGATAGATCAGGCCGTTGAGTCCAAAATGCATGTCATGATCATTAAGGCTAGATATTGGGAAAAAAAAAGAGAAAAGAAAAAAAAAGAACTCTTCCTTCCGTCCTTCCGACAGTGGCATTTCTTGTTAATACTTGTTTCTTTGCATCATTGTGTCCTTCACTCTGAGTCAGTCCTGTCAAAACAAGGAAGAAAAGTTTTCAAAATCTGCTACCAGCTTTTCAGTTGTATAAAGTAAATTTGGCCAGCACACTCAGTTGTTACTGTCAACGTACCTTGAGGATTCATGCAAAGGCTCCCCCAAAAGACTCTTGTCAACCTACTTGGCGCAAGCAAAGACAACTGCTGATTCTCTTTGACAGATAAATTGCTCAAAAGCAGGAAGTCATTCAAGATATCGGAAAAGGTCACCTAAGCAAAGATCTCCAGTTGGGATAAGGCTGTTTGAGCTGCAAATACAAATGGTACTGGGTGTAAAATAATCAGAGTTGGTGCAGAGCAAAAGTCTCTTGAAACCGACTCAAGTTGATTGAGCAAAAGCCAAGCTGTCCAAGACTCAAGGCCACAAACCGACCACCATTTTCAAAACTGACAAAATTTTCTTTGTGTGAAACAGGAACAAAGCAGTGCAAGGAAAATGGTTAAAAAAACAAAAAAAAAAAGAAAAAGAAAAGAAGAAAAAAAAAGGAAAAAAACCAACAAAAAAAAGAGAAGAAAAAGAAAGAAGAGAAGAGCCGACAAAGGGAAGTTTCTCAAATCTTTGCCTTTATTTGTTTTGCTATTGTGCATAAAATCTTGCCATTGATCTTCACATTTTTCCTCCTAGGATAAAAATCCTAGTCTGATGGATTTTTCCTCCTAGGATAAAATCTTAGTCTAATGAATTTTTTCTCCTAAGATAGAAAACCTAGTCTGATGAACTTTCTCCTAGGATCACAATCTTAGTCTGATGAATTTTTCTCCTAAGATAGAACACCTAGTCTGATGAACTTTCTCCTAGGATAGAAATCTTAGTCTGATGAATCTTTATCCTAAGATAACAAAAAATGGACCTAGTCTATTGAACCTTCTCCTACGATCAAAATCTTAGTCTGATGAATCTTTCTCCTAAGATAGAAGACCTAGTCTGATGAATTTCTCCTAGGATAGAAATCTTAGTCTGATGAATCTTTCTCCTAAGATAACAAAAATGGACCTAGTCTGATGAACTTTCTCCTAGGATCAAAATCTTAGTCTGATGAATCTTTCTCCTAAGTAGAAAACCTAGTCTGATGAACTTTCTCCTGGGATATAAATATTAGTCTGATGAATTTTTCTCCTAAGATAGAAGACCTAGTCTGATGAACTTTCTCCAAGGATCAAAATCTTAGTCTGATGAATTTTTCTCCTAAGATAGAAGACCTAGTCTGATGAACTTTCTCCTAGGATAGAAATCTTAGTCTGATGAATCTTTCTCCTAAGATAACAAAAAAAGGGACCTAGTCTGATGAATTTTCTCCTAGGATCAAAATCTTAGTCTGATGAATTTTTCTCCTAAGATAGAAGACCTAGTCTGATGAACCTTCTCCTAGGATAGATGTCTTAGTTTGATGAATATTTCTCCTAAGATACCAAAAAAAAAAAGACCTAGTCTGATGAACTTCCTCCTAGGATCAAAATCTTAGTCTGATGAATCTTTCTCCTAAGATAAAAGACCTAGTCTGATGAACTTTCTCCTAGGATCAAAATCTTAGTCTGATGAATCTTTCTCCTAAGATACCAAAAAAGAGATCTAGTCTGATGAACTTTCTCCTAGGATCAAAATCTTAGTCTGATGAATTTTCATCTAAGATAGAAGGCCTAGTGTGATGAACTTTCTCCTATGATAGAAATCTTAGTCTGATGAATCTTTCTCCTAAGATATTAAAAAAAAAAAAAGACCTAGTCTGATGAATTTTCTCCTAGGATCGAAATCTTAGTCTGATGAATTTTTCTCCTAAGATAGAAGACCTAGTCTGATAAACTTTCTCCTAGGATAGAAATCTTAGTCTGATGAATTTTTCTCCTAAGATAACCAAAGAAAAAAAGACCTAGTCTGATGAACTTTCTCCTAGGATCAAAATCTTAGTCTGATGAATCTCTCTCCTAAGATAGGAAACCTAGTCTGATGAATTTTCTCCTAGGATAATTTGAAAAAGAAAAAAAAAGAGGTTATCTCGAAAAAAAAATGGTCATTTGTTCATGCCTTTGAAAAAAAAAGCGTTTGGGGCAATTTGTTTAAAAGAATGATTTTCCCAAAAGAAAAAAAAATGTTGATTTTTCTAATAAAAAAAAGAAAAAAAATCCTTCTTGGTTCATTTTTAACATAGGAACACAAGTCACTAGTCTCACTTTCCAACATTAGGGCTCCAATCCTTAAGTTGAGATTTTTAGACATAGGGCCTCCATTCCCTAGTCGCCTTTTGCCAACATTAGGGCTCCGATCACTGAGTTGTGCCTTTTTAGACATAGGGCCTCCATTCCCTAGTCGCCTTTTGCCAACATTAGGGCTCCAATCCCTGAGTTGTGCCTTTTAGAGATTGGGCCTCCATTCCCTAGTCGCCTTTTGCCAACATTAGGGCTCCAATCCCTGAGTTGTACCTTTTATACACAAGGCCTCCAATCCCTAGTCGCCTTTTGCCAACATTAGGGCTCCAATCCCTGAGTTGAGCCTTTTTAGACATAGGGCCTCCATTCCCTAGTCGCCTTTTGCCAACATTAGGGCTCCAATCCCTGAGTTGTGCCTTTTTAGACATAGGGCCTCCATTCCCTAGTCGCCTTTAGCAGACATTAGGGCTCCAATCCCTAAGTTGAGCCTAATAGACATAGGGCATCCATTCCCTAGTCGCCTTTTGCCAACATTAGGGTTGCAATCCCTGAGTTGAGCCTTTTAGACATAGGGCCTCCATTCCCTAGTCGCCTTTTGCCAACATTAGGGCTCCAATCCCTGAGTTGAGCCTTTTTAGATATAGGGCCTCCATTCCCTAGTCGCGTTTTCCCAATATTAGGGCTCCAATCCCTGAGTTGAGCCTTTTTAGACATAGGGCCTCCATTCCCTAGTCGTCTTTTGCTAACATTAGGGCTCCAATCCCTGAGTTGTGCCTTTTAGACATAGGGCCTCCATTCCCTAGTCGCCTTTTCGCCAACATTAGGGCTCCAATCCTGAGTTGATATTTTTAGATAAAGGGCTCCATCCCCTGATCTTTTCCCTTCTAGATAGATGCAATCCTTATTTTATTTGCTTTCAAAAAAAAAGATTTTGTTGCAAATAACTCACGAAATTTTCCTAGTGAAAACTGGGGCAGAAAATTTCGTTCGTTTGTTTGTTTTGGTGTCGGAACAGGTTTTACCTCAAGGCACAGGATTCGAGATGACCAAAAGAATGAGTCTCGATCCAGAATAAAGAAAAGAAGAAAAAGAACAAAAAGAAGTGAATTCAAAATGCTGAAGCAGACAAAGATGCAGACTACTCAAAATTTGATTGAAGTCACAACCTTCGCATGTCCCGCTTTGATCCAAATGCTGAAGAAAGAACCAGTACCTACAGCTTGCGAGCATCAAGATTCAGATCGGGGTCCACAGCAAAATCAGCTAAGACTCAAGATCAAGCTTCAAGAGATTTAGAGATAGGAATCTTGTAACTCGTAGTTGATAGGCATATCTAGCTTAGCTTTGATTTTCCTTTTGGTGTAATAAGGAGGTCAGCAAGCAGTAGCAGCAGCATCAGCAGTGAAATCACAGCTCCCGGTAGTCGCAGCTACCAAAACTTCCAGAACTACACTGACCTGATTCCTTTATAGCCAAGGTTATGTAGGCAGCTCAGATACCAGGGCTCGGTCACATTCTCCCTCCTCTTAGTTTTGGTCTCACTAAATAAGGGTCGGGTCAAATACCTGTCTAGTCATTCTTTGTCTGAAAACTCTTCGCATTTCCAGTCAAAGAGGGGCAGCTGTAGACATGTGATTTTTGACCCTCCCCAAGATTTTTTATATTTTAGTATGTAAATATTTAATTTAGGCTGAATATGGCTATTTCAACTAATTTTGACTCTTTTACTTTATTTCGTCACAAAATAAAAATTAAAAAAAAATATTTTAGTTTACGTATCTTTGGTAAATTTAAATAAAAAATATACAAAAATAGTACCTTATCTTTATTTTTATATAATCTTGAAAACA
The DNA here is from genome assembly GCF_001879085.1 of Nicotiana attenuata. Taxonomy (NCBI): domain Eukaryota; kingdom Viridiplantae; phylum Streptophyta; class Magnoliopsida; order Solanales; family Solanaceae; genus Nicotiana; species Nicotiana attenuata. The sequence continues at coordinate 93,796 of NW_017674036.1, forward strand.
CAAAAAATAGTTTTATGTTTTATAGTTTAGTTCAATTTATTAAAATTAGTTTCATATTTTTATATTATAATTGTACATAATTTTAGAAGGAGCAATTAGTTTTAGGTTGGTTTATCCCGTCTTTATAAATTTTGTAGTCCATTTTTTTTTCTTTAGCCCAATTCCCTAGCCCATAATTCCTAGGCCCATACCCCTAACCTAATCCCTACCCCTATATAATAGTAACTACACCCTCAATACCAAAAACACCCCTAAATATGGGATCAGCCGTCTTCAACCAAAAAAATCAGAATCGCTACTGTTCGTCACCTTCATGAGCTAAAAAACACAAAAAAAAGACTCGAAGATCAGTCGTTTGCCTTCTTAAAAAATAAAAAGAAAACCAAAAAAAAATGAAAGACCCTCGAATCCGCCCTAACACAAAGGGAATTGACCCCTGATTTCATCTTCTTCATCAATTCACAACAAAGAGACCCCGACCCCCCTGAAACTCCAATGCCCACAGCCGCTCCATCACCTAAACCAGTCGCAGCTGCTGACCCCTCCACCACTCTCACGCTGTGAACAACACATAACACACAAACGACCACCATTGAAATCGGCGAACGCACACCACAACAGTTTCAAACTCACAGATTCCATTTGAAGCTCGATTGGAGGTTTATGTGGAGCTGAGATGTCGGAAACGGTTTGAGGTAGACATTCAAGGCTGGCTCAAATCTTCGTCTCTGTTCCCGTTTTAATTTTTGGTCGTCGCCTTTAGTCAGCGATTCCAACCAGCGTGTTTTCTGTTTCCTGGGTCGTGTTTTCCGTTCGAGGTTATTGCCGGTCTGTGGTTGAAGGTTCTGTTTCCCAGCCATGTAGCGCAGCCGAATTTTCTGAGATAATAGAGGTCAATTTTTTCCTCTCTTCGTTCTATTTCATTTTTTTTCTTATATGTTGTTCGAATGATCTTTTGTGTGTGTATATTTCTGCTGCTCATGATATCGAGAGGTGGAGTTTTACTGCTAAATGCATTGTTTGAGCTTTCATCAACTTTGGTTTAGTTTAGCTGTGTTTCACATCTTTTACTCTAATACTGGTTTTTGTTGAATTGACGTTTGATTTCCCTGTGTTGATTAATATATAACTTCTCGATCTGTATCATTAGGAGTCATAATATCGTGTTGTCCTTTTCCTATCCTACAACTAATCCTTTCTTACTGAAAGAGAATTAAAAGGCTCTGTTTCCATATTGATGGATTCACTCATCGATTCTGTCTTGAAATGGATATTAGTAGTAAAGATATTGTAGTATTTTTAGACTCTTATCAATTTACCACATTTGACTAATGATATTCCATAATCTTATGGCCCTCAAAATTAGATTTGGAAACCCTTTGGAATTGGAATCGAGGTGCGCCATGCTAAATAAAATCTCAAAATGCATGGTCCTCGCTTAAATAATTTTAATCCTTAGAAATCGAGGCGTGCCATTTAGCTAAGCTTTCCATGGCCCTCGCAGACTTGAAAGTACGTAGTTGCTTTAGGCGCGCTATTTAAATTAACTTCCTTAAACTCGGGTGTGCATTTCATGTGACCCAAATCCAAATCTTAACAACGTCGAATAAAATGTGTTTCGGATTGCGGGTGCATTTCATGTGGCGCGATCCAAAGACATGTTTTAGACGACGTTGAAATCTTCCTTAAAATAATTCAAAGCGGTTTTAAAGTTTAAAATGTGCATATGTTAAAACATGTATTAAAATCGGATAATAGGCCAATTATAATAGTTTTAGCGACCGTGCTAGACCCACGGAATCCGGGGGTGCCTAAAACCTTCCCTCGGGTTAACAGAATTCCTTATTCAGAATTTCTGGTTCGCAGACTTCACAAGGAAAGTCGAATTTTCCTCGATTTGGGATTTAAAATAAACCGGTGACTTGGGACACCAGAAAACAAACTATCCCAAGTGGCGACTCTGAACAAAAATAAATAAATAATCCCATTTCAAATAATGTCACTTAAAGTGGAAAAACTACCTTATATACCTCTCGGGGTGGAGTGGAAAAAGGAGGTGTGACAACTGGTAGGTGAGAATGGGCCCCAGGGGTTTATCTATAAATAGACCCCAAGGGCCTCCTTTTACCCTTTTCGAACCCTAGACTCTCAGAGCCCCCTTTTTATGTTCATCTTGAGCATTTTCATTGTAATTCTTGCTTGACATTGATTAGTTGCACTTCATCTCATTATCTGGTAACATTTCACTCAATTCATCTTTGTTAATTGTGTAATTTCATTTTATTTTCATATTTCTTAACTGGTAGTTCTTCTTCTCCCCATATTTCTCTAATATTTAGATTAGGTTAGTAAATGGCAATTTTTGTGGAATGGACTGGGTAATTGAGTAGGGACCCTAACTAGGTGAAAATTTGAACTAATTAGCTAAATCTCGAACCCTAACTCAATGCCATTTCTGGGCACGTACCGCGGTGCCGTCTTGTGTCCAAGTGACTTTTGCCCAGTGCGGCCGCACTACACTTTGTGCGGTCCGCACTGGCCCAGTGCGGCCGCGGTTGGTTTTGTGCGGACCGCACTAGTAAGATTCAGAGAGCTTGTTATTGGAGCCCTATACCTGTGCGGACCGCGGTCATTCTTGTGCGATCCGTGGTGGCCTTAGTGCGGCCGCACTACCATTTTGTGAGGTCCGCACTAGGCACTTTCTGCAACTATCCGCAACACTGTGAACCTGTATGCAATTTGTTCTGCTGCAATAACTTGAACTGCATTGATTAATACTAACAAGCTATTTAAATTGTGTTTGCAGACAATGGTGAGAAAAGGCTCAAAACAAACAGGAAAAGGAGAACCCTCCCAGGGAGGGAAGAAGAAAATGGTAAAACTCACTCCCCAAGGTCGGGAGAACATAAAAAAGACCAGGAAACTCATCAAATCTGCAGACAGAGCTGCTTCCCATTCCTCGGGGAGTGAGTACCAACCGTCAAGGGACATTTCTTCGGACTCCGTGCCAGAGTATGTTGAAGACTGGCCGGAGAGGTTTAGGCTAAGAGATACCCCTCCACCACCAACCACTGCCCAAGCACCAGAGCATGTTCCCACTGAGTCGTCTGAGGGCTCAGCAGCCGGCAGTGGTGATTACTCCACCTCTCCCACAGCTTCAGTATTCGGGGAGGGTGCAGACGGAGGTAAAGAGGAAGTACAAGGGGATGAGGAGATAGCTGAGGGTGGTGAGCCTCAGGTTGGAGGCATTGTTCGAACTAGGAAGCCTGATGTTTGGGAGGATAGGTTTGTTAGCCAGGTGGCGTACCACAAGTTTAGGGAGTGGTGGCCGGTGAGAAAGTTGATACCGGAGCGGAGCTTCATTAACAGAGATTTATTAACCCACAACCCTGACGTGCAGAGACAGTTCAGAACTAAAGTGGGTTGGGAGTACTTCTTAGATGACTGTGTAGATGCTAATGAACACATGGTCAAGGAATTCTACTGCAATGTAGCCCACATCAAAAAGGGCTCCAAAGTGACCAAGGTTCGCAACAAGAAAGTGTTGTTTGATGGGAAATACCTCAACGAATACTTGGGATTCAATTATGAGGATGAGACTCTATATATGGCGAAGTTGGAGATGGGCGAGGAGGTCCGTCCATGGTTAGCTCAGTACCTGGCAATCCCAGGTATCGTTCCTAATTGGTTGACTGCTGGAGTAAAAATATTGAGGAGGACCCTGAACTTTGAGGCTAGGGGCTGGGAGACCTTTGTTTGCAGCCGGTTGGACCCTACTACACATGACTAGACCCTTCCTCTCCACCGGGCTGTTTTGGTTGCTTCGGTTATGGCAGGATACCCCATAAATGTGTGAAATGTGATGTCCCACATTATCTCATTGGTGGGAGCAGAGCATGACCGGAACTACCCCTTCCCGAGTACCCTCACTATGTATTTTCGGGACCTGAAGGTGGACAAGAAGCCCTATAATGTCAAGGTCAAGGCGACAACCCCGTTCTCCTGGTATAGCTTGAAGGGGAATGACAACCCCAAGGACAAGAACTACAAAACCCCTACTTCTGCCCAACTGGCCAGTCTGAAGAGCCACTTGTGGTAGAGGTCCCTGTTGAGCCTACTTCCATTTCTGCTGAGATGCCTCCCGGACCTTCCACTTCTGCAGCCATTCCTCCTGGTCCTTCCACATCAGCAGACCCGGAGATTCCATCTAGCTGGGCACATCCCATCACTGCCCACCGACTGAGCCAGGCCCTTGCCAGTATCAACAACTGGATGTCCACAGCGTCATCTAAGTTGTCCATATTGTCTGCTACTGTAGTAGCTCAGTTAGCTCCCCCGGCCCCACAGGTACCCTAGTCAATCGAGGATGCGCTCAAAGAGATACTTGAGAACCAGAAGAAGATCCTCGACACTCAGGATGCATTGACAAAGGCGGTGGATTCCCATAGCAAGGCTCTCAAGGAGCTTGATAAGGAGCATAGGAAGCTACGGAAGACACGGGCCTCCAAGGAGTCCGTGAAGGAGCTGCGGGCAGATGTTGATAGATTGAAGGCTGACCAGCTGCCTTTGAACTTGCTGCTTGATGATCCAGTCCCAGCAGCTCATCCATAGCCGGAGCAGACCCAGAGGCCTCCAAAGAGGAGGAGGATGATCCCTAGAGAAGATGATGCTATCATCCAGTACCACCGGAGGCTTCCTCCAGTCAGCCACAGGATGTACCAGTTCCAGAGCATGTCCAGGTCCAGGCCCAGGTCCCAGTAGCAGCAGAGCAGACCATCGGGAACCAGTATGAGGTTCCCGAGCACACAAAGGACCCAGGGACCACCCATGATCCTATGCAGACGGACATGGCTTAGGGAGTCATCTATATCCTTTTTCTCTCTTTTTGGCGCTTATTTAGACTAGTTGGCATTGGGGACAATGCCAGCTTTTATTCGAGGGGGTGCGCCCTTCATTTTTGCATGACTGTATATATTGATACCATTTTGTGCTTTCTTGACTTTCATTTGGTCTGCATATAATTTTATATTTAGTTACTTTTATCGCACTTTTTATCTTTCCTTTGGTCTGTATATAAAGTTACACCTCATTGTATATATTCATCCCGTCTATTGTATATTCAAATCCCCTCTTGTATATATTTATTTTATTTTCCGCAAATTGTTTTCGTTTTTAGCTTCTTATTTGTGATTCGTAGCTTCTTGTTTTTGAAATTTGCAATAAGCCTTTGGTTTTCTTAATGCCACGGTTCTTTCCAAAGGTAGAGTGTTGTGTGAACCGGGTGGTTCTTCCCAATGAAAGATGGCGTGACAACCTTCTTAAGGGTTTGAGTCCGTTTTCTTTTTGTTTTTAGTAGTTTGTAGTTAAAGGTACCTCAAGCAAAGCTTCACTTGGACCTAGCACATTTGCCTTTAATCTTATGGTCGAAAATAAATTGTTGTGTTTAGGGTGGTGAAAGTCGTGGCCTTGAGACTCTTGTGTTGACCGATAATCATCAAGTGGTTTTTTCGGGACCATTGTGTGCTCAAATCGTATCTAAGGTCGTTATGGGCCCCCGACTCTATGTCTTTAGCAATCCCTTAGCTTGTGTGGTGAGTAATTGAATTGCAAGTCCAAGTCTCGAGCCATTGGTCTAGAACTTTCCCTGAATGTTTGTTGAGGCGAAATCCTAAGTGAATTTTGACTTGAGACGTGATTATAGGTTCTCCTTGATCCAAATGATAGATTGAACAATTCCATAGCCTACCAATGATAAGATACCTAGTTAAACCTTTTGAGCCTTAGACCTTTTTCTTTCAAGAACCATGATACAAGCCTATACCCGTTCTAAAAGATACCCTCTCTTGGCACCCAGATCTTTCCTTTAGCACATGGCAAAAGTATAAGTTTGGGGGGAGAGACGAGGATTGCAACAAAGTGGTAAAAAGGCACAAAAGCGAAGAAAAGGAAAGGCAATGAAAAAGAAAGAAAAACAAAAAGACAAAAAGAAAGTTCAATGTGGAAAAGAATAAAAAGGGATTCAAGAAAAGCAATGAAAAAGAAAGAAAGGTGTGGAAAGTTGAAAAAGGAGAAAAGGTTTGAAATGCATAAGAAAGAGTGACAATGTGTCTCTCTAACCCTTAGAAAGAAGTGAAATGACTCAAAGAGTCAAGTGAATTGTGCCAAATGAATCAAAAGAAGTGCTTAAGGGAAGATGGAACCCACTTGAACAAAAACATGACCTACCCTAAACCAAAAGCCTTCACAATGACTCCACAAAAGCCCTATATGATCTTGAGTTGAAGGAAGCTTACATTAGTGGATACTTACATAAGGGGCAAGCATATGGTACCTAGAGCCGGACTTGTGACCTTTCCTTGAGAGAGATGAGTGAATTCTCATTAAGCTCGTTTTGTGTGCCACTATTCTAAAGGTGAGGTTTGCTTAGGGAGAGTTGACGACGTGTGAGTTTGGGTTCCACAATGACCAAAGTAATTGGAAGAGTTCTTTGATGTGTTGAGTCAACTCTTGATGCTCTTGTGTCGCACTTGATACATGGTTTTTCAAAGGTTAAATGTTGTTAATGATTCATTTGTATTAAGGTCAATTGTTAGTCCCAATTGAGGCTAGTTGAGGTTACCTTAGGATAGCTGAAAATTCTTGGATTTTACCTCGAAGGGGTGGGTCGTATTTTGTTTGCTTGAGGACAAGCAAAAGCTTAAGTTTGGGGGAGTTGATAACTACGGATTCTGACGTGTTTCATGCTCCTTCTTGCTTACGCTTTGAGTATAAATTCCTACAAAATAGACCCAAAAGGCTCATAAGTGTACTTGATTGCAGGTTTGATCAACAAAGTGACGAGATGTCAAGTATCGGCTCAACAAGGAGTGAAACCTGCACAAGTATCAAAGACAAAGAGAACTCAGGACAAACTAGCCTAGTGCGGCCGCAGTCCACTTTGTGCGGTCCGCACTAGGGAGATTCAGAGAACTGGCAAATCAAGTGTTAAAGCAGCGCGTCCGCAGTGGACATTGTGCGAACGCACTGAATACTCCGCGGCCGCACTACCATTCTACGCGGTCCGCGGACGCCAACTTCAGAGAGATGTCCAGAGCCTATCATCAAGCCTATGCGGTCCGCGGTCGACTCTGTGCGGACTGCGCTAGCTGCCTCCGCGGTCGCGGTCTGTTCTGCGCGGTCCCCGGAGCCTGAGTTCAGAGAAGTGAATTTGAAGAGTCAAAAGCCTAGTGCGGCCGCAGTTCATTTTGTGCGGCCCGCACTGACCCCGCAGGGGTATTTTTGTCCAGTTTTTCTAGCTTAGTATAAATAGAACATTTTTCCATTTTTAGGGTAACCAGTTATTATCAGACATTAGCTGCGCTCGTGAGAAGCTATTTTATAGCCATTTTGGGCACTTTAACATAGTTTTAGCAATTGAATCTTTATCTTTACTTCAGTAATTTAATATTATGTCTTTCTCTTCATCTATTTCTTTGATTTTATCTTCAAGCATGAGTAGCTAGACCCATTAGCTAGGGTTGTGGCTCAACCCTAGTGTGGGTAATTGATGGGTGTTGTAATTTAAGGTTAAATTGATTATGGGTGTTTGTTATTTGGGTCAATTTTATGGTTTAATTTATGAATTAGTGGTTGCAAACACTAGTTTGTGCTAAGTTGACTTGGGCTCTTCTTGAGAAAGAGAGCCTAAGTCTCCAAAATTGACTCAACAAGGAATTGGGATGGACTCAAGAGATTTGATAGTCCCAATTAAAGGGTTAAACCTCGAGAGAGTAATTACCCGACTTGAACCCTAGTTGCTCGGGCAATTATGCACACCTAATTGGTCTCGAGAGAGTCAATTGGGCAAAACCACTCTTTCTACCGAGAGGTGTAGAGTGGGTAGTATTGAGCAACGGTTATAACATATTTCCCCAATCATGTCAATCGTGCCTTAGATGCAATTACCCGTCAATTAGCCACCTAGGTGAAGGTCACTACCCTAGTGCCTTTTTAAACCATTAGATACAACTTGTAGCAACTTACTCTTAGCTTAATCTAGTTGCATTTTCAATTAGTAGTTTAATTATAGTAGAATATAAAGAAAACCCAAAAATTATGAGAAGATCAATTAAGAACACACGCGCGATCCTAAGCTAAATAGATACTCAACTCCAATCCTAGCTCTCTGTGGATTCGATCCCAACCCAAAATCGGGTAAAAGCTATTGCGACCCTCTCTCGCTACTTTTTAGTGGTGCGGAGTTGGCAGCGATCAACTTTTTGGCGCCATTGCCGGGGAGCTAACGGCTTTGGCTATCTATTTAGTTAGTTTTGTGTGTTGTTCTTCTTTCTTTCTTTGTTACTAATTTGTGTGTGTGATTACTACAAGTACCAAAATGGCTTTAAATGCAAATGACCCTCTTGGAAATGTGTTTGCGGGGGAGGAGGTTGAGGATATTGGAGACGATGAGGTGCCTCTTGTACCTCCCGGACGAGGACGAGGCCGCCAGGCCAATGCTAATGACAACATTCCAAACCCTCCTCCGCCACCTCCAAGAGCGGTTACTCGGGTGCTACTGAACCAAGGCTATGCAAGTGCTATTGTCCCTCCCAGAATCAGGGCGGGCAATTTTCAGATAACCAATGTGATGTTGACTTTACTTGAGAAGTGTGGGTATTTCACGGGTGCTGCGGATAAAAATTACCTACAAACATCTAAAAGGGTTCATGGATACATGTTGGGGTAGCAAGCAGACGAATGTGTCCGAAGATGCTCTTAGGTTGAGACTTTTCCCCTTCTCACTTCGGGGAAAGCATTGGATTGGCTAGAGAGACTCCCCAACCATTCCATCACAACTTGGGTGAGTTGGCCGATAAGTTTATTGCTAAATATTTCTCACCCGGGCACATGGCGGCACTTCGAGATGAAATAGTCTTTCAAGCAAGAACCCATGGAACCTTTGCATGAGATTTGGGAGCAGTTTAGAACAATGGTGAAGGAATGTCCCAATAATGATATGACGGAGGCGATGATCCAACAAACCTTCTATCGGGGCATCAATACTACAAATCAATGCATAGTAAATCAATTGGCTGGGGGTAATTTCATGAAGTTGACTTATGACCAAGCTTGTGAGATTCTTGATGAGATGGCAGATACATCTTCCGCATGGCAAAGTAGGGCCAATGTTCCCCAAGGTGACCCTACGGTTATTTATTTGCATAAGGAACTACATGACCATTGACAGGCTATAGCGGAGTTGACAACTACTATGAACCAATTGGCTAAGGCACAGCTGCAACAAGTCCAAAATCCTCGCCAAGTGAATGCTATGGAAGGTGTTAGTATGCTTACCAACAAGAGAAGGCAAAGAAGGCAACAAAACCAAGGGAATTCCGAACAATTTGATGATGAGTGTGATGGGTTTCAAAATGAGGGTTATGATGAGCAAAATGAAGCGATACAATATGTAAACAATTTTCAAGGCCAACGGGGCAACTCTTCCAACCAACAACAGTGGCGACCCCAAGGCAATTGGGGCAATCAACAACAAGGTGGTGGTAATTGGAACAATAACAACCAAGGTGGTAATTGGAACAACAACCAAGGCAACCAAGGGCATTGGAATGGTAATAACAACAACTGGGGCAACAATAACAATCAAGGTGGATGGAACAATGGGAACCAAGGAAACCGGGGGCAAGGCTTTCAAAGGCCCCCAATGTACCAACAACCGAAAAATCCACCCCCTTTCCCTTCTCAAAATCCTAGTTCTTCGGGTAATGAAATGGGTAGAATTGAAATGATGTTCGAACAAATGATGAAAAATAATGCGGATTCCGATGCGCAATTGGCTTCTCACAATACTTCAATTAGGAATTTGGAGGTGCAAATAGGCCAAATCTCTCAATAATTGAATACTCGCCCGAAGGGTGCTCTATCAATTGATACGGTAGTGAACCCAAAGGGTGGGAACAATCATGTCATGGCGGTTACAACACGAAGTGGAAGAGGCTGTGATGTGAATGCCTCAAAACAAAAGCAAGTTGTTGATGATGATGTTGAGTTTCAAGAAGATGTGGTTCCTGTGGTAGTTGAAGATGTGGTTGATGACAATGTGAACAATGAAGTGAGGATTGACATTAATGAGATCGAAGTGGAAACTCAAGAGGCCGTGAACCCGTCTAGGGAGCACGTAATTGACATGACGGAGCCGGTTGTGCCAAAAGCCAAGGCACCTTTGCCTAGGCCACCTCCCCCTATCCTCATAGGCTAGCCAACCAGAAAAGTGATAATCAATTCAAAAAGTTCATCGACATGATGAAGAGCTTATCCATCAACGTGCCTTTGGTGGATGCTTTGGAGCAAATTCCTGGTTATGCTAAATTCATGAAGGATTTGGTTACAAAGAAAAGATCAATGGACTATGAAACTATCAAGATGACCCACCAAGTTAGTGCCATAGTACATTCAATGGCCCCGAAATTAGAGGATCCTGGTGCTTTCACTATCCCCTGCACTATTGGTAGTGCAGACTTTGCCAAGGCTTTATGTGATCTTGGGGCAAGCATCAATTTAATGCCCTTCTCAGTTTTCAAGACTCTGGGTATTGGGCCTCCGAGGCCAACTTCCATGCGACTCCAAATGGCAGACCGATCTATGAAGCGACCATTGGGTATTGTTGATGATGTGCTTGTCCGGGTGGACAAATTTATCCTGCCAGCGGACTTTGTGATTTTGGATTGTGAGGTGGACTATGAGGTTCCAATTATTCTAGGGAGACCTTTCCTTGCAACGGGGAAGGCATTGGTTGATGTTGAAGCAGGTGAACTAACTTTCAGAGTGGGTGATGAAAAGGTTGTCTTTAATGTTTGAAAGTCTATGAAGCAACCCAATCGCACCGAAGTGTGATCATTTGTAGACCTTGTCACAGCTGTGATTGTGGATGACACCAGTGCTATGATCAACGTGGAGGATCCCCTTGAGGCCGTGCTATTAAATCTTGATGTCAATGATGATGCAAGCAGAGTGGAGTGTGTCAATGCTCTACATGGGATGGGCTCTTGTTCCGATGAGCCAAGAAAATTGGGCTCTTGTTCCGATGAGCCAATAAAATTATCTTTGGATCTTGAAAATCGGCAAACTCCACCAACCAAACCATCAATTGAGGAACAACTAGTGTTAGAATTGGAGCCACTACCTTCACACCTCAGCCCCGCGTTGTGCATGCACAAGATTATTCTGGAGGATGATGCAAAGCCCTCCCTAGAACATCAAAGGAGGCTCAATGAAACAATGCAAGAAGTGGTGAAGAAAGAAGTGATCAAGTGGCCAGATGCAGGCATGGTGTATCCAATCTCCGATAGCTCATGGACTTCTCCGGTGCAATGTGTGTCGAAGAAGGGTGGAAGGACTGTGGTGACAAATGTCAACAATGAACTTAGTCCCACTCGGACCGTTACCAGGAGGAGGGTTTGAATGGATTACCGGAAGCTGTATAAAGTGAGACACAAGGATCATTTTCCATTGCCATTCCTCAATCAAATGCTTGATATTATCTTGGGAAGTTTGATGAAAGCCATGTGGTGGCTGCTATTCATTCCAAATGATTGAAGGGTAACATGCATCGTGCCACGGCGTTAAATCAGGCGCTTCTTGGGAGGCAATCCATGTCTTTTTCTTCTTGTTTTCTTTGATTTTCTTTATAGTGTAGGAATGATTTTTGTGCTAATTGTTTATGAGATGTTGCAGGGTTATGTTGATGACGTGTAAGGGAATATGGAAGAAAATCACAGGTCTCTGAAGTTTCCAGTGCGGCCGCAGTACATTCTGTGCGGACCGCACTGGTGTCGGTAAGATTAGACCTCTCTGAAGTTTTCCACCGCGGCCGCATTACATTTTTTGCGGACCGCGGTGGACCTCTACGGCCGCGGTCTGTTTTGTGCGAACCACAGAGGTTGCCTTCTCAAACTTTTTCTAAACAAACCCAGCGCGGACCGCGGTCCATTTTGTGCGGCCACGCTGGTAGGTGAGAATGGGTCCCAGCTGTTATTCTATAAATACACCTCAGGGACCCCTGTTTACACTTTTCGCAAATTTTAAACTCAAAAAGAGACTAAACATTGTTCATCATTCTTCCTTGCTCGTAACTACTCATCTGCATTGCTTTGCTTCATTTCATCTCTACAACTGGTACATTAATCCTCATCTTAACTTCTTAATTTTGTTCTTTACAATTAATTTTCATTTCTTTTAGTGTTTCATCCCTTCATCTCTCAGGTTTTCTTCACTAGATTAGTTAGATTAGTCAACTTTAGTTTAATTAGGCCTAGGTTGTACAAAATAGACTGGGTAAAAAATATGGAAACATCAACTAGGGACAAATCTAGGCTAAAAAGCAATATCCAAGAACCCTAACTCAGTGCCATACCTGGGCACCCTCCGCGGACCGCGGTCGTGTTTGTGCGGTCTGCGGTGCTCTAATGCGGTCCGCAGTACCACTTTGTGCGGACCGCGGTGATGAAATTCTGAAAAGAGGACTCCTGCCCAGTGCGGCCGCACTACAATTTGTGCGGTCCGCACTGGCCCACCGCGGCTGCGGTACTACTTTGTGCGGTCCGCGGTGGTCTGATTCAGAGGGTGGTATTCTGAACCCCAACCCCTGTGCGGACCATGTTTGTGCGGTTCGTGGTGGTCTCTGTGCGGCCGCACTCCTTTTTGTCGGTCCGCACATGCCATATTCAGTCGTTGTCTGCTGCACTGTGTAATGTGTTCTGCATTCTTCTGCNCAAAACTTTGCCCTAAAAATTATTGTTAAGGTCTCCAAAAAACACTACAAATACCCTCCCCACAAGTTAAGCACCATGAAACCCAACATCAAGCATCAAAGCAATGGCTAAAAGAAATCAAATAAAAAAAGAAAACAAAGAAAAAGATACAATTTATACATTACAACAAATTCTAGGGTTAGGAAAACTAATTTACACTAACTATTTGAAGAAAAGAGAAGAGAAGAGAAGAAAGCTTACCTTGTAGATGAGATGGGAGAGTGGAAGAAGAAGAAATTTGGTGAAGAATGGGGGTTAGGGCTTTGGGAGGAAGAAGATGAAAGGGGAAAAGATGAGAGAATAGAGAGAAAGGGGGTGAGGGTCGTGTGGTTGGAGTGGGTAATGAGGGGTGGGGAAAGGTTAATGAAGGAGGGGGGGGGGCAAATAAAAGAAAGAGAAAAAAATTGAAAAATTCAGAAAACTTACCTGACTGGGCCCGTCTCTAGGCTATCGCGGTCCTACCGCGGTCACGCTGGGACCGCGGTAGACCAGGTTCAGAGAGGTGGTTTGACCGCGGTCCTACCACGGCCACGCTTGGACCGCGGTGGGAAAACTTCAGAGGGCTTGTTTGACCGCGGTCCGGCCGCGGTTACGCCGGGACCGCGGTCAAGGCATTTTTCTGGTACTTTTTTTTATATATATATATACAGTTATACATTACACTTACAACAATTCGTGGGTTGCCTCCCACGCAGCGCCTGATTTAACGTCGCGCCACGACGCAAATAGTGGAGTTCCTACTCCTCGTTTTCGTATTGGGGTTCTTTGAAATGTGACACCACTGTATCCCCCTTTTCGTCAGCTGATCCAAGGTAGTGTTTCAACCTTTGTCCATTGACGGAGAATTTGTTCGTCCCGTCTTTTGATTCAATCTCCACAGCTCCACTAGTAAACATTTGCACCACTCTGAATGGCCCTGACCATCGGGATTTCAACTTACCCGGAAACAATCTCAACCTTGAGTTGTACAATAACACCATATCACCGGGTTTGAAGTCTCTGTCCACGATGTGCTTATCATGCATTTTCTTCATCCGTTCCTTGTAAAGCCTCGTGCTCTCAAAGGCTTGATACCGAAATTCCTCTAGCTCGTGCAACTCCGTTAGTCGATTTTGTCCGGCTGCTTCAGGATCCATGTTTAATTGTTTTAATGCCCACCAAGCACGGTGTTCTAACTCCACAGGTAGATGACAGGCCTTTCCAAACACCAACTTGTATGGTGACATACCTATTGGCGTTTTGAATGTAGTTCTGTAGGCCCAGAGTGTGTCGTCCAGCTTCTTTGCCCAATCCGTTCGGGTTGCGTTCACAGTTTTCGTTAATACACTCTTAATCTCCCTGTTGAACACTTCAACTTGCCCACTAGTCTGCGGATGATAGGGCGTAGCCACTTTGTCGTGCACATTATATTTAGCCAGCAATTTCTCGAAGGCTCTATTGCATAAGTGAGTGCCTCCATCACTGATGATCGCCCTTGGTATCCCAAACCGGGTGAATATGTGCTTCTTCAGCAATCCGACCACCACTCGTGCATCATTGGTGGGCAAGGCTGCAACTTCCACCCATTTAGACACATAATCCACCGCCACAAGTATGTACTTATTACCGAATGAGCTGACAAAGGAACCCATGAAGTCTATCCCCCACACGTCAAACACCTCTACTTCTTGAATTGGTTTCATTGGCATCTCATGGCGACGGGAAATGTTTCCCATCCTTTGGCATTCATTGCAGCCCTTTACCCAGAGGTATGCATCTCTAAATACAGTTGGCCAGAAAAATCCGGCCTCCAACACCTTCGCAGTTGTTCTGACCCCTCCAAAATATCATCCATATGCTGAAGCGTGACAAGCCTGCAAAATTGAAGATTGTTCTATCTCGGGGACACACCTCATTGTTCTATCTCGGGGACACACCTCCGGATAATGTTATCAACGCAAATTCTAAACAGATGAGGTTCATCCCAATAATATATGCGACTATCACGGAAAAACTTTTTCTTTTGGCCAGAAGAAAGGTCATTAGGAACAATACCACAAGCCATGTAGTTTGCAAAATCTGCATACCATGGCGCATCCTCAAGACTGGCTGCGAGCAGCTGCTCGTCAGGAAAGGTTTCCAGAATTTCTTCGACCTCAACTGATTTTTCAGCTCCTTCAAGTCGTGAAAGATGATCAGCGACTTGATTTTCTGTGCCCTTACTGTCACGGATTTTGAGGTCGAATTCTTGCAACAACAGCACCCAACGAATCAGGTGCGGCTTAGACTCCTTTTTCTCAATGAGGTACCTGAGAGCTGCATGGTCAGTATATATAATTACCTTGGAACCAATCAGATATGATCGAAACTTGTCAAAAGCAAACATGACTGCCAACATCTCCTTCTCCGTCAATGTGTAATTGAGCTGTGCACCGCTTAGCGTTCTGTGTGCATAGTAAATCTGGTGCATCAGCTTGTCTTTTCTCTGACCCAAGACTGCTCCTATAGCATATTCGCTGGCATCACACATGAGCTCAAATGGTTGCTCCCAGTCGGGCGCAATAATGATGGGTGCAGTGGTCAACTTCTTCTTCAGTTCCTCAAATGCCAACCTGCAATCATTAGAAAACACAAAGGGGTGATCCTTTTCAAGGAGTTTGCATAATGGGTTAGCAATTTTGGAAAAGTCTTTTATGAAACGCCTGTAGAACCCGGCGTGACCAAGGAAACTTCTCACCGCCTTTACTGAAGTGGGCGGTGGTAACTTCGCAATCACGTCAACCTTAGCATGGTCGACCTCAATACCTTTTCTGGACACTCGATGTCCCAAGACTATCCCCTCTTGTACCATGAAATGGCACTTCTCCCAGTTTAGTACCAGGTTTGTCTCCACACATCTTTTGAGCACTCTGCTTAAGTTGTGAAGACAGTCTTCGAATGAATCTCCCATCACGGAGAAATCATCCATAAAGACCTCCTTAATGTCCTCCACCATATTTGTAAAGATGGCTAACATGCACCGTTGTAAAGTCGCAGGTGCATTACAAAGCCCAAAGGGCATTCTCCGAAAGGCAAAGATGCCATACGGACAGGTGAAGGATGTTTCCTCTCTATCTTTGGGGGCTATTGAAATCTGATTGTACCCCGAATATCCATCTAGGAAACAAAAGTGGGATCTACCAGCCAGCCTGTCCAACATTTGATCAATGAAGGGTAAGGGAAAGTGGTCCTTGCGGGTGCGGTGTTTAATTTCCGGTAATCCATGCAGATTCGCCACCCTGTGACTGTACGAGTTGAGATCAACTCATTGTTGTCGTTTTTTACAACAGTCATATCCCCCTTTTTTGGGACACACTGGACAGGGCTGACCCAATTACTATCAGAGTGGGGAAAATAATTCCCGCATCTAACCATTTGATCACCTCTTTCTTTACAACTTCTTTCATGTTAGGGTTCAGCCTTCGCTGGTGTTCCCTGGAAGGTCTGTGCCCTTCTTCCAGGAGAATCTTATGCATGCAGAAAGCTGGGCTGATACCCTTTATATCTGCCATGGTCCAACCAATGGCCGTCTTGTTATCCTTTAGTACCTGCAAAAGCTGCTCTACCTGCACATCTAGCAGACAGGATGATATAATAACAGGTAAAGTCGAATCAGTGACTAGAAATGCATACCTGAGATGATCTGGGAGTGGTTTCAACTCCAACTTGGGTGGTTCCTCTATTGATGGCTTAGCTGGAGGAGTGAACCTTTTCTCCAGCTCCAGGGACTCGAACTGAGGTTCCCTTGACCAAAATCCTCGGCCTTCCAATGCCATTACCCATTCAGCTAACCCCTCGCCATCCATTTCGTCTAAGTTTGTCAAGCATGCCTCCAATGGGTCCCCCACAGTCAGGGCCCTATCATCCTCTTGCAGAATTACATCAACTGCTTCCACTAGAGAGCAATTTGCATATTCGCTGGGTCTCCTCATTGATTGTTGAACGGAATATGACTTCTTCATCATTCAATCTCATTTTAAGCTCCCCAGTTTCACAATCTATCAGTGCTCTCCCGGTGGCTAAAAATGGTCTCCCCAAAATAAGGGGTATCTCCTCGTCCACCTGACAGTCCAGAATCACAAAGTCTGCAGGGAACACGAACTTCCCCACTTGCACCAGCACATCGTCAAGAATACCTGTAGGTCTTTTTCATAGTGCGATCAGCCAGTTGGAGTAACATCGAAGTCGGCCTGGCCCTGCCGATGCCCAATTTGGTATATATAGCCAGCGGCATCAAATTTATGCTGGCTCCCAAATCACATAATGCCTTTGCAAAGGCATAACTCCCAATGGTGCACCGAATAGTGAAGCTACCTGGATCGGACATCTTTTGGGCTATCAGTTTTGCCACCACTGCGCTGCAGGTTTGTGTTAGAGTTACG